>NC_041383.1:86711487-86753596 GCF_002162155.2 Triticum dicoccoides | reverse complement strand
TTCAGTAACGTGTAGCCTGCAGTGCAATCGCTCGGGTTCAGTTAGATCCCGACGCCTTGCTCGGGTTCAGTTAGAGCCAACGCCTCGCACACACGCGCGTACGTGTATAAGAGAAACGCGCATCGCTCGGCCCACGACCACCCACCGTAACCGGGAACTCCCTGAAATTTTCCTCGCCCTCGCTTCTACCACGGTTTTTTCCGTCATGGACGGCCCAAAGAATGTCATGCAGCTACGTCTCCGGCCTGCCCAGGACGAAAAGCCCATTTTCTGTCATGATTTTTTGCCATAGAATTAGGAGCCCACCGCATCTATGATGATACCGGGTTTTGTCACAATTATCCTCATAGAAGTGTCATATGTATGACAGAAAAAAATTCGTTTGGCCCAAAATGTCATGGATGTGTTTTTTTGTAGTGCTCGTGGAGATTAGTTCACCGTCGGTCTTATGTTTAGTTGAAACTCAGTTGCAAAAAAGTCGAGTAGAAGGTCTTCGTTTTTCCCTTGGTTTTGATTTTAGTTTTGGAGTCGGTAGTACTGGCCACAGTGGTGGCATTTGTGTTTTTTGGAAGAATTCTGTTGATGTTTCAATAAAGAACTTTTCGCAGTATCATGTGGATGCATGGGTGACGGAACAAGGGAAAGATCAATGGTGTTTATCATGCTTCTATGGCGAGGCCACAAGGAGCCTCAGATATAAAACATGGGATATGATGAAGAGGTCACGTGGGGAAAGTACTTTCCCATGGTTGTGTATAGGCGATTTCAATGAAATACTTTGTCCCGAGGAGCAGATGGGTCTGCATGAAAGAGATAGTGCATAGATAGAAGCTTTACGAGATGCAGTGGATCTCTGTGGCCTCGCTAATTTGGGCTACAGAGGCCTAGACTGGACACGGGAGAAGAAAGTAGCTGATGGTAGCTACTGCAGGGTTTGGTTGGACCGAGCGCTCGCTTCGTCAGGCTGGTCTGAATTGTTTCCCTTTGCCTTTGTCAAGCACCTGACGGTCGCCAAGTCAGACCACTCGCCAATTTTACTAGAGACGGAAAGAATAGATGGAAGTGTGAGGGCTGCTCAAAGGCCCTTTCACTATGAGTATATGTGGGAACGGGACCCACGTTTTTGAAAGAAATATGCCCTAGAGGCAATAATAAAGTTATTATTTATTTCCTTATTTCATGATAAATGTTTATTATTCATGCTAGAATTGTATTAACCGGAAACATAATACATGTGTGAATACATAGACAAACATAGTGTCACTAGTATGCCTCTACTTGACTAGCTCGTTGAATCAAAGATGGTTAAGTTTCCTAGCCATAGACATGAGTTGTCATTTGATTAACAGGATCACATCGTTAGGAGAATGATGTGATTGACTTGACCCATTCCGTTAGCTTAGCACTTGATCGTTTAGTATGTTGCTATTGCTTTCTTCATGACTTATACATGTTCCTATGACTATGAGATTATGCAACTCCCGTTTACCGGAGGAACACTTTGTGTGCTACCAAATGTCACAACGTAACTGGGTGATTATAAAGGTGCTCTATAGGTGTCTCCGAAGGTACATGTTGGGTTGGCATATTTCGAGATTAGGATTTGTCACACCGATTGTCGGAGAGGTATCTCTGGGCCCTATCGGTAATACACATCACTTAAGCCTTGCAAGCATTGCAACTGATGAGTTAGTTGCGGGATGATGTATTACGGAACGAGTAAAGAGACTTGTCGGTAACGAGATTGAACTAGGTATTGAGATATCGACGATCGAATCTCGGGCAAGTAACATACCGATGACAAAGGGAACAACGTATGTTGTTATGCGGTCTAACCTATAAAGATCTTCGTAGAATATGTGGGAGCCAATATGAGCATCCAGGTTCCGCTATTTGTTATTGACTGGAGACGTGTCTCGGTCATGTCTACATAGTTCTCGAACCCGAAGGGTCCGCACGCTTAAGGTTTCGATGACAGTTATATTATGAATTTATGTGTTTTGATGTACTGAAGGCGTTCAGAGTCCCGGATGAGATCGGGGACATGACGAGGAGTCTCGAAATGGTTGAGACGTAAAGATCGATATATTGGACGACTATATTCGGACTTCGGAAAGGTTCCGAGTGATTCGGGTATTTTTCGGAGTACCGAAGAGTTACGGGAATTCGCCGGGGAGTATATGGGCCTTATTGGGCCATACGGGAATAGAGGAGAGAGGCCGAAAGGAAGGAGGCGCGCAGCCCCCCTCTGGTCCGAATTGGACAAGGGGTGCAGCCCCCTTTTCCTTCCTCCTCTCCCCCTCTTTCCTTCTCTCCTACTCCAACAAGGAAGGGGGCGAGTCCTACTCCCGGTGGGAGGAGGACTCCTCCTGGCGCGCCCCTCCTAGCCGGCCGACCCCCTCCCCCTGGCTCCTTTATATACGGGTGCAGGGGGCACCTCTAGGCAGAACAACAATTGATCCCTTGGATCTCTTAGCCGTGTGGGGTGCCCCCCTCCATCATAATCCACCTCGATAATATCGTAGTGGTTCTTAAGCGAAGCCCTACGACGGTAGAACATCAAGATCGTCACCACGCCGTCGTGCTGATGGAACTCTCCCTTGACACTCGGCTGGATCGGAGTTCGAGGGACATCATCAAGCTGAACGTGTGCTAGAACTCGGAGGTGTCGTAGTTTCGGTGCTTGATTGGTCGGGCCGTGAAGACGTACGACTACATCAACCGCGTTATTCTAACGCTTCCGCTTTCGGTCTACGAGGGTATGTGGACACACTCTCCCCTCTCGTTGCTATCCATCACCATGATCTTGCGTGTGCGTAGGATTTTTTTTTAAATTACTACGTTACCCAACAGTGGCATCAGAGCCTAGGTTTTATGCATAGATGTTATATGCACGAGTAGAACACAATTGAGTTGTGGGCGATACAAGTCATACTGCTTACCAGCATGTCATACTTTGGTTCGGCTGTATTGTTGGATGAAGCGGCCCGGACCAACATTACGCGTACGCTTATGCGAGACTGGTTCTACCGACGTGCTTTGCACATAGGTGGCTAGCGGGTGTCAGTTTCTCCAACTTTATTTGAACCGAATGTGGCTATGCGCGGTCCTTGCGAAGGTTAAAACAACACCAACTTGACAAACTATTGTTGTGGTTTTGATGCGTAGATAAGAACAGTTCTTGCTCAGCCCGTAGCAGCCTCGTAAAACTTGCAACAACAAAGTAGAGGACGTCTAACTTGTTTTTGCAGGGCATGTTGTGATGTGATATGGTCAAGACGTGATGAGATATAAGTTGTTGTATGAGATGATCATGTTTTGTTGAAGTTATCGGCAACTGGCAGAAGCCTTATGGTTGTCTCTTTATTGCATAAGATGCAAGCGCCAAATAATTGCTTTACTTTATCGCTATGCGATAGCAATAGTTGCAAGAGCAATAGTTGGCAAGACGACCATGTGACGACACATTGATATAGATCAAGATGATGGAGATCATGGTGTCATGTCGGTGACGATAGAGATCATGACAGTACTTTGGAGATGGAGATCAAAGGCGCAAGATGATCATGGCCATATCATGTCACATATTTTGATTGCATATGATGTTTATCTGTTATACATCTTATTTTTCTTAGTTCGACAGTAGCATTATAAGATGATCTCTCACTAAATTTCAAGATAAAAAGTGTTCTCCCTGAGTATGCACCGTTGCCAAAGTTCGCCATGCCCAGACACCACGTGATGATCGGGTGTGATAAGCTCTACGTCCATCTACAATGGGTGCAAGCCAGTTTTGCACACGCGGAATACTCAGGTTAAACTTGACGAGCCTAGTATATGCAGATATGGCCTCAGAACGCTGGAGACCGAAAGGTCGAGCGTGAATCATATAGTAGATATGATCAACATAGTGATGTTCACCTTTGAAAACTACCCCATCTCACGTGATGATCGATTATGGTTTAGTTGATTTGGATCACGTGATCACTTAGATGATTAGAGGGATGTCTATCTAAGTGGGAGTTCTTAAGTAATATGATTAATTGAACTTTAATTTATCATGAACTTAGTCCTGGTAGTATTTTGCAAATTATGTTGTGGATCAATAGCTCGTGTTGTAGCTTCTCTATATGTATATATATATATATATATATATATATATATATATATATATATATATATATATATATATATATATATTATGTTCCTAGAGAAAAACTATGTTGAAAAATGTTAGTAGCAATGATGCGGACCTGGTCCGTGATCTAAGGTTTATCCTCATTGCTGCACAGAAGAATTATGTCCTTGATGCACCGCTAGGTGGCAGACCTATTGCAGAAGCAGATGCAGACGTTATGAACGTTTGGCTAGCTCAGTATAATGACTACTTGATAGTTTTGTGCACCATGCTTTATGGCTAAGAACCGGGACTACAAAAACGTTTTTGAAACATCACGGAACATATGAGATGTTCTATGAGATGAAATTGGTATTTCAGACTCATGCCCATGTCAAGAGGTATGAGACCTCTGACAAATACTTCGCCTAAAAGATGGAGGAGAATTGCTCAACTAGTGATCAAGTGCTTAGATTGTCTAAGTACTACAATTGCTTGAATCAAGTGGGAGTTAATCTTCCAGATAAGATAGTGATTGGCAGAGTTCTCTAGTCACCATCACCAAGTTAGTGGAACTTTGTGATGAACTATAATGCAACGGATGACGAAAACGATTCCCAATCTCTTCGTGATCTGAAATCGGCGAAGGTAGAAATCAAGAAAAGAGCATCAAGTGTTGATGATTGACAAAACCACTAGTTTCAAGAAAAAGGGCAAAGGGAAAGAAAGGGAACTTCAAGCAGAATGGCAAGCAAGTTGTCACTCCCGCGAAAAAGCCCAAAGCTGGACCAAAGCTTGAAACTGAGTGATTATACTGCAAAGGAAATGGTCACTAGAAACGGAAATGCCCTGAATATTTGGTGGATAAGAAGGATGGCAAAGTCAACAAGGGTATATTTGATATACAGGTTATTGATGTGTATCTTACTAGTGTTTATAGTAGCCCCTGAGTATTTGATACTTGTTCGGTTGCTAAGATTAGTAACTCGAAAAGGGGGTTACAGAATAAACAGAAACTAGTTGAGGGTGAAGTGACGATGTGTGTTGGAAGTGGTTCTAAGATTGATATGATCATCATCGCACACTCCCTATACTTTCAGGATTAGTGTTAAACCTAAATAAATGTTATTTGGCGTTTGCGTTGAGCATGAATATGATTTGATCATGTTTATTGCAATACGCTTATTCATTTAAAGTCAGAGAATAATTGTTATTTTGTTTACATGAATAAAGCCTTCGATGGTCATACACCCAATGAAAATAGTTTGTTGGATCTCGATCGTAGTGATACACATAATCATAATATTGATGCCAAAAGATGAAAAGTTCATAATGATAGTGCAACTTATTTGTGGCACTGCCGTTTGGGTCATATCGGTGCAAAGCGCGTGAAGAAACTCCATGCTGATGGGTTTTTGGAATCACTTGATTATGAATCATTTGATGCTTGCAAACCGTGCCTTTTGGGCAAGATGACTAAAACTCCGTTCTTCGGAACATTGGAACTGAAGGAAATATGCCCTAGAGGCAATAATAAAGTTATTATTTATTTCCTCATATCATGATAAATGTTTATTATTCATGCTAGAATTGTATTAATCGGAAACAATGATACACGTGTGAATACCTAGACAAACATATAGTCACTAGTATGCCTCTACTTGACTAGCTCGTTTATCAAAGATGGTTATGTTTCCTAGCCATGGACAAAAGAGTTGTCATTTGATTAACGAGATCACATCATTAGGAGAATGATGTGATTGACATGACCCATTCTTTTAGCCTAGCACTTGATCGTTTAGTATGTTGCTATTGCTTTCTTCATGACTTATACATGTTCCTGTAACTATGAGATTATGCAACTCCCGTTTACCGGAGGAACACTTTGTGTGCTACCAAACGTCACAACGTAACTGGGTGATTATAAAGGTTCTCTACAGGTGTCTCCAAAGGTACATGTTGAGTTGGCATAATTCGAGATTAGGTTTTGTCACTCCGATTGTCGGAGAGGTATCTCTGGGCCCTCTCGGTAATACACATCACTTAAGCCTTGCAAGCATTGTAACTAATGATCTAGTTATGAAATGATGTATTACGACACGAGTAAAGAGACTTGCCGGTAACGAGATTGAACTAGGTATTGGATACCGACGATCGAATCTCGGGCAAGTAACATACCGATGACAAAGGGAACAACGTATGTTGTTATGCGGTTTGACCGATAAAGATCTTCGTAGAGTATGTAGGAACCAATATGGACATCCAGGTTCTGCTATTGGTTATTGACCGAGAATAGTTCTAGGTCATGTCTACATAGTTCTCGAACCTGTAGGGTCAGCACGCTTAATGTTACGATGACAGTTTGATTATGAGTTTATAAGTTTTGATGTACCGATGTTTGTTCGGAGTCCCGGATGTGATCACCGACATGACGAGGAGTCTCGAAATGGTCGAGACATAAAGATTGATATATTGGACGGATATATTTGGATACCGAAAAGGTTCCGGATGAGATTGGGAATATACTAGAGCTCCGGGAGGTTACCGGAACCCCCCGGTAAGTATATGGGCCTTATTGGGCCTTAGTGGAAAGGAGGGAGAAGGAGCAAAGGAGGGGGCGCGTCCCCCCCCCAAGCCCAATCCGAATTGGGAGGGGGGCCGGCCCCCCCTTTCCTTCTTCCCTCCCCTCTCTTCCTTCCCTCTCCTACTCCTAATAGGAAAGGGGGGCCAAACCTACTTGGAGTAGGACTGCACCCCCTAGGGCGCGCCTCTCCCCTTGGCCGGCCCCTTCCTCCTCTCCCCCTTTATATACAGGGGAGGGGCACCCCTAGAACACACAAGTTGATCTACGGATTGTTCCTTAGTCGTGTGCGGTGCCCCCCTCCACCATATTCCACCTCGGTCATATCGTCGCGGAGTTTAGGCGAAGCCCTGCGCCGGTAGAACATCATCATCGTCACCACGCCGTCGTGCTGACGGAACTCATCCCCGACGCTTTGCTGGATTGGAGCCCGAGGAACGTCATCGAGCTGAACGTGTGCTGAACACGGAGGTGCCGTACGTTCGGTGCTTGGATCGGTCGGATCGTGAAGACGTACGACTACATCAACCGCGTTGTCATAACGCTTCCGATTACGGTCTACGAGGGTACGTGGACAACACTCTCCCCTCTCGTTGCTATACCATCACCATGATCTTGCGTGTGCGTAGGAAATTTTTTGAAATCACTACGTTCCCCAACAGTGGCATCCGAGCCTAGGTTTGATGCGTTGATTTTATATGCACGAGTAGAACACAAGTGAGTTGTGGGCGATACAAGTCATACTGCTTACCAGCATGTCATACTTTGGTTCAGCGGTATTGTTGGATGAAGCGGCCCGGACTGACATTACGCGTACGCTTACGCGAGACTGGTTTTACTGCTGTGCTTTGCACATAGGTGACTAGCGGGTGTCTGTTTCTCCAACTTTAGTTGAACCGAGTGTGGCTACGCCCGGTCCTTGCGAAGGTTAAAACAGCACTAACTTGACAAACTATCGTTGTGGTTTTGATGCGTAGGTAAGAACGGTTCTTGCTCAGCCCGTAGCAGCCACGTAAAACTTGCAACAACAAAGTAGATGACGTCTAACTTGTTTTTGCAGGGCATGTTGTGATGTGATATGGTCAAGACGTGATGCTATATTTTATTGTATGAGATGATCATGTTTTGTAACCGAAGTTATCGGCAACTAGCAGGAGCCATATGGTTGTCGCTTTATTGTATGAAATGCAAACGCCCTGTAATTGCTTTACTTTATCTCTAAGCGGTAGCGATAGTCGTAGAAGCAATAGATGGCGTAAACGACAACGATGCTACGATGGAGATCAAGGTGTCGCGCCGGTGACGATGGTGATCACGATGGTGCTTCGGAGATGGAGATCACAAGCACAAGATGATGATGGCCATATCATATCACTTATATTGATTGCATGTGATGTTTATCCTTTATGCATCTTATCTTGCTTTGATTGACGGTAGCATTTTAAGATGATCTCTCACTAATTATCAAGAAGTGTTCTCCCTGAGTATGCACCGTTGCGAAAGTTCTTCGTGCTGAGACACCACATGATGATCGGGTGTGATAGGCTCTACGTTCAAATACAACAGGTGCAAAACAGTTGCACACGCGGAATACTCAGGTTAAACTTGACGAGCCTAGCATATACAGATATGGCCTCGGAACACGGAGACCGAAAGGTCGAGCGTGAATCATATAGTAGATATGATCAACATAATGATGTTCACCATTGAAACTACTCCATCTCACGTGATGATCGGACATGGTTTAGTTGATTTGGATCACGTGATCACTTAGATGACTACAGAGATGTCTGTCTAAGTGGGAGTTCTTATGTAATATGATTAATTGAACTTAAATTTATCATGAACTTAGTACCTGATAGTATTTTTCTTGTCTATGTTTGTTGTAGATAGATGGCTCGTGTTGTTGTCCCGTTGAATTTTAATGCGTTCCTTGAGAAAGCAAAGTTGAAAGATGATGGTAGCAATTACACGGACTGGGTCCGTAACCTGAGGATTATCCTCATTGCTGCATAGAAGAATTACGTCCTGGAAGCACCGCTGGGTGCCAGGCCTGCTGCTGATGCAACTGACGACGTTAAGAACGTCTGGCAGAGCAAAGCTGATGACTACTTGATAGTTCAGTGTGCCATGCTTTATGGCTTAGAACCGAGTCTTCAACAACATTTTGAACGTCATGGAGCATATGAGATGTTCCAGGAGTTGAAGTTAATATTTCAAGCAAATGCCCGGATTGAGAGATATGAAGTCTCCAATAAGTTCTATAGCTGCAAGATGGAGGAGAATAGTTCTGTCAGTGAACACATACTCAAAATGTCTGGGTATAATAATCACCTGATTCAACTGGGAGTTAATCTTCCTGATGATAGTGTCATTGACAGAATTCTTCAATCACTGCCACCAAGCTATAAGAGCTTCGTGATGAACTATAATATGCAAGGGATGGACAAGACTATTCCCGAGCTCTTCGCAATGCTAAAAGCCGCGGAGGTAGAAATCAAGAAGGAGCATCAAGTGTTGATGGTTAACAAGACCACCAGTTTCAAGAAAAAGGGCAAATGGAAGAAGAAGGGGAACTTCAAGAAGAACAGCAAACAAGTTGTTGCTCAAGAGAAGAAACCCAAGTCTGGACCTAAGCCTGAGACTGAGTGCTTCTACTGCAAGCAGACTGGACACTTGAAGCGGAACTGCCCCAAGTATTTGGTGGATAAGAAGGATGGCAAAGTGAACAAAGGTATATGTGATATACATGTTATTGATGTGTACCTTACTAATGCTCGTAGTAGTACGTGGGTATTTGATACTTGTTCTGTTGCTAATATTTGCAACTCGAAACAGGGACTACGGATTAAGCAAAGATTAGCTAAGGACAAGGTGATGATGCGCGTGGGAAATGGTTCCAAAGTCGATGTGATCGCGGTCGGCACGCTACCTCTACATCTACCATCGGGATTAGTTTTAGACCTAAATAATTGTTATTTGGTGCCAGCGTTGAGCATGAACATTATATCTGGATCTTGTTTGATGCGAGACGGTTATTCATTTAAATCAGAGAATAATATTTGTTCTATTTATATGAGTAATATCTTTTATGGTCATGCACCCTTGAAGAGTGGTATATTTTTATTGAATCTCGATAGTAGTGATACACATATTCATAGTGTTGAAACCAAAAGATGCAGAGTTGATAATGATAGTGCAACTTATTTGTGGCAATGCCGTTTAGGTCATATCGGTATAAAGCGCATGAAGAAACTCCATATTGATGGGCTTTTGGAATCACTTGATTATGAATCACTTGGTACTTGCGAACCGTGCCTCATGGGCAAGATGACTAAAACGCCGTTTTCCGAAACTATGGAGCGAGCAACTGATTTGTTGGAAATCATACATACTGATGTTTGTGGTCCAATGAATGTTGAAGCTCGCGTCGGGTATCGTTATTTTCTCACCTTCACAGATGATTTGAGCAGATATGGGTATATCTACTTAATGAAACACAAGTATGAAACATTTGAAAAGTTCAAAGAATTTCAGAGTGAAGTGGAAAATCATCGTAACAAGAAAATAAAGTTTCTACGATCTGATCGTGGAGGAGAATATTTGAGTTACGAGTTTGGTTTACATTTGAAACAATGCGGAATAGTTTCGCAACTCACGCCACCCGGAACACCACAACGTAATGGTGTGTCCGAACGTCGTAATCGTACTTTACTAGATATGGTGCGATCTATGATGTCTCTTACTGATTTATCGCTATCATTCTGGGGTTATGCTTTAGAGACGGCCGCATTCACGTTGAATAGGGCACCATCAAAATCCGTTGAGACGATGCCTTATGAACTATGGTTTCGCAAGAAACCAAAGTTGTCGTTTCTTAAAGTTTGGGGCTGCGACGATTATGTGAAGAAACTTCAACCAGATAAGCTCGAACCTAAATCGGAGAAATGTGTCTTCATAGGATACCCAAAAGAAACTATTGGGTACACCTTCTATCACAGATCTGAGGGCAAGATTTTCGTTGCTAAAATCGGATCCTTTCTAGAGAAGGAGTTTCTCTCGAAAGAAATGAGTGGGAGGAAAGTAGAACTTGATGAGGTAACTGTACCTGCTCCCTTATTGGAAGGTAGTTCATCACAAGAACCGGTTCCTGTGACAACTACACCAATTGGTGAGGAAACTAATGATATTGATCATGAAACTTCAGATCAAGTTTCTACTGAACCTCGTAGGTCTACCAGAGTAAGATCCGCACCAGAGTGGTACGGTAATCCTATTCTGGAAGTCATGTTACTTGACCATGATGAACCTACGAACTATGAGGAAGCGATGATGAGCCCAGATTCCGCAAAATGGCTAGAGGCCATTAAATCTGGGATGGGATCCATGTATGAGAACAAAGTATGGACTTTGGTTGACTTGCCCAATGATCGGCAAGCCATTGAGAATAAATGGATCTTTAAGAAGAACACTGACGCTGACGGTAATGTAACTGTCTATAAAGCTCGACTTGTTGCGAAAGGTTTTCGACAAGTTCAAGGGGTTGACTACGATGAGACCTTCTCACCAGTAGCGATGCTTAAGTCTGTCCGAATCATGTTAGCAATTGCCGCATTTTATGATTATGAAATATGGCAAATGGATGTCAAAACTGCATTCATGAATGGATTTCTGGAAGAAGAGTTGTATATGATGCAACCGGAAGGTTTTGTCGATCCTAAAGAAGCTAACAAAGTGTGCAAGCTCCAGCGATCAATCTATGTTCTGGTGCAAGCCTCTCGGAGTTGGAATAAATGCTTTGATAGTGTGATCAAAGCATATGGTTTTATACAGAATTTTGGAGAAGCCTGTATTTACAAGAAAGTGAGTGGGAGCTCTGTAGCATTTCTAATATTATATGTGGACGACATATTGTTGATTGGAAATGATATAGAATTTCTGGATAGCATAAAAGGATACTTGAATAAAAGTTTTTCAATGAAAGACCTCGGTGAAGCTGCTTACATATTGGGCATCAAGATCTATAGAGATAGATCAAGACGCTTGATTGGACTTTCACAATACACGTACCTTGATAAAGTGTTGAAAAGGTTCAATATGGATCAGGCAAAGAAAGGGTTCTTGCCTGTATTACAAGGTATAAAATTGAGTCAGACTCAATGCCCGACCACTGCAAAAGATAGAGAGAAAATGAAGGGAGTTCCCTATGCTTCAGCCATAGGCTCTATCATGTATGCAATGTTGTGTACCAGACCTGATGTGTGCCTTGCTATTAGTTTGGTAGGGAGGTACCAAAGTAATCCATGAGTGGATCATTGGACAGCGGTCAAGAACATCCTGAAATACTGAAAAGGACTAAGGATATGTTTCTCGTATATGGAGGTGACAAAGAGCTAGTCGTAAATGGTTACGTCGATGCAAGCTTTGACACTGATCCGGACGATTCTAAATCGCAAACCGAATATGTATTTTTATTAAACGGTGGAGTTGTAAGTTGGTGCAATTCTAAACAAAGCATCGTGGCGGGATCTACATGTGAAGAGGAGTACATAGCTGCTTCGGAAGCAGCAAATGAAGGAGTCTAGATGAAGGAGTTCATTACCGATCTAGGTGTTATACCTAGTGCATCGGGACCAATGAAGATCTTCTGTGACAATACTGGTGCAATTGCCTTGGCAAAGGAATCCAGATTTCACAAGAGGACCAAGCACATCAAGAGACGCTTCAATTCCATCCGGGACCAAGTCCAAGTGGGAGACATAGAGATTTGCAAGATACATACGGATCTGAATGTTGCAGACCCGTTGACTAAGCCTCTCTCACGAGCAAAACATGATCAGCACCAAGACTCCATGGGTGTTAGAATCATTACTATGTAATCTAGATTATTGACTCTAGTGCAAGTGGGAGACTGAAGGAAATATGCCCTAGAGGCAATAATAAAGTTATTATTTATTTCCTCATATCATGATAAATGTTTATTATTCATGCTAGAATTGTATTAACCAGAAACAATGATACACGTGTGAATACATAGACAAACATATAGTCACTAGTATGCCTCTACTTGACTAGCTCGTTTATCAAAGATGGTTATGTTTCCTAGCCATGGACAAAAGAGTTGTCATTTGATTAACGGGATCACATCATTAGGAGAATGATGTGATTGACATGACCCATTCTGTTAGCCTAGCACTTGATCGTTTAGTATGTTGCTATTGCTTTCTTCATGACTTATACATGTTCCTGTAACTATGAGATTATGCAACTCCCGTTTACCGGAGGAACACTTTGTGTGCTACCAAACGTCACAACGTAACTGGGTGATTATAAAGGTGCTCTACGGGTGTCTCCAAAGGTACATGTTGAGTTGGCATAATTCGAGATTAGGTTTTGGCACTCCGATTGTCGGAGAGGTATCTCTGGGCCCTCTCGGTAATACACATCACTTAAGCCTTGCAAGCATTGTAACTAATGAGCTAGTTATGAAATGATGTATTACGGAACGAGTAAAGAGACTTGCCGGTAACGAGATTGAACTAGGTATTGGATACCGACGATCGAATCTCGGGCAAGTAACATACTGATGACAAAGGGAACAACGTATGTTGTTATGCGGTTTGACCGATAAAGATCTTCGTAGAGTATGTAGGAACCAATATGGACATCCAGGTTCCGCTATTGGTTATTGACCGATAATAGTTCTAGGTCATGTCTACATAGTTCTCGAACCTGTAGGGTCCGCACGCTTAACGTTACGATGACAGTTTTATTATGAGTTTATAAGTTTTGATGTACCGAAGTTTGTTCGGAGTCTCGGATGTGATCACGGACATGACGAGGAGTCTCGAAATGGTCGAGACATAAAGATTGATATATTGGACGGATATATTTGGATACCGGAAAGGTTCCGGATGAGATTGGGAATATACCGGAGCTCTGGGAGGTTACCGGAACCCCCCGGTAAGTATATGGGCCTTAGTGGAAAGGAGGGAGAAGGAGCAAAGGAGGGGGCGCCCCCCCCCCCAAGCCCAATCCGAATTGGGAGGGGGGCCGCCCCCCCCCCTTTCCTTCTTCCCTCCCCTCTCTTCCTTCCCTCTCCTACTCCTAATAGGAAAGGGGGGACAAACCTACTTGGAGTAGGATTGCCCCCCCCCTAGGGCGTGCCTCTCCCCTTGGCCGGCCCCCTCCTCCTCTCCCCCTTGATATACGGGGGAGGGGGGCACCCCTAGAACACACAAGTTGATCTACGGATTGTTCCTTAGCCGTGTGCGGTGCCCCCCTCCACCATATTCCACCTCGGTCATATCGTCGTGGAGTTTAGGCGAAGCCCTGCGCCGGTAGAACATCATCATCGTCACCACGCCGTCGTGCTGACGGAACTCATCCCCGACGCTTTGCTGGATTGGAGCCCGGGGAACGTCATCGAGCTGAAGTGTGCTGAACACGGAGGTGCCGTACGTTCGGAACTTGGATCGGTCGGATCGTGAAGACGTACGAATACATCAACCGCGTTGTCATAACGCTTCCGCTTACGGTCTACGAGGGTACGTGGACAGCACTCTCCCCTCTCGTTGCTATACCATCACCATGATCTTGCGTGTGCGTAGGAAACTTTTTGAAATCACTACATTCCCCTACAGGAACAAGCTACTGATTTATTGGAAATAATACATACCGATGTATGCGATCCAATGAGTGTTGATGCTCGTGGCGAGTATCATTATTTTCTGACCTTCACAGATGATTTGAGCAGATATGAGTATATCTACTTAATGAAACATAAGTCTGAAACATTTGAAAAGTTCAAAGAATTTCAGAGTGAAGTGGAGAATCATCATAACAAGAAAATAAAGTTTCTACGATCTAATCGTGGAGGAGAATATTTGAGTTACGAGTTTGGCCTTCATATAAAACAATGTGGAATAGTTTCACAGCTCACGCCACATGGAACACCACAACATTATGGTGTGTCCGAACATCGTAACCGCACTTTATTGGATATGGTGCGATCTATGATGTCTCTTATCAATTTACCACTATCATTATGGGGTTATGCATTAGAGACAGCTGCATTCACTTTAAATAGGGCACCATCAAAAATTCGTTGAGACGACGCCTTATTAACTGTGGTTTGGCAAGAAACCAAAGTTGTTGTTTCTTAAATTTTGGGGTTGCGATGCTTATGTGAAAAAGTTTCAACCTGATAAGCTCGAACCCAATCGAAGAAGTGTGTCTTCATAGAATACCCAAAGGTAACTATTGGGTACACCCTTTATCACAGATCTGAAGGCAAGTTATTCGTTGCTAAGATGGATCCTTTCTAGAGAAGAAGTTTCTCTCGAAAGAAGTGAGTGGGAGGAAAGTAGAACTTGATGAGGTAATTGTACCTTCTCCCTTATTGGAAAGTAGTTCATCATAGAAATCAGTTCCATTGATTCCTACACCAATTAGTGAGGAAGTTAATGATGATGATCATGAAACTTCAGATCAAGTTGCTACCGAACCTCGTAGGTCTTCCAGAGTAAGATCTACACCAGAGTGGTACGGTAATCATGTTCTGGAAGTCATGTTACTAGACCATGATGAGCCTACGAACTATGAGGAAGCAATGATGAGCCCAGATTCCGCGAAATGGCTTGAGGCCATAAAATCTGAGATAGGATCCATGTATGAGAACAAAGTATGGACTTTGGTTGACTTGCTCGATGATCAGCAAACCATGTTAAATAAATGGATCTTCAAGAGGAAGACAGACACTGATAGTAGTGTTACTATCTACAAAGCTCGACTTGTTGCAAAAGGTTTTCGACAAGTTCAAAGTGTTGAATACGATGAGATTTTCTCACTCGTAATGATGCTTAAGTCTGTCCGAATCATGTTAGCAATTGCCATATTTTATGAAATCTGGCAAATGGATGTCAAAACTGCATTCCTTAAATGGATATTTCTTAAAGAAGTGTTGTATATGATACAACCAGAAGGTTTTGTCAATCTTAAAGGTGCCAACAAAGTGTGCAAGCTCCAGCAATCCATCAATGGACTGGTGCAAGCATCTTGGAGTTGGAATATACGCTTTGACGAGTTGATCAAAGCATATGGTTTTATACAGACTTTTGGAAAGGCCTGTATTTACAAGAAAGTGAGTGGGAGCACTACAGCCTTTCTGATAAGTATATGTGAATGACATATTGTTGATCGGAAATGATGTAGAATTTTCTGGAAAGCATAAAGGAGTATTTGAAAGGAGTTTTCAAAGAAATACCTCAATAAAGCTACTTATATTGAGCATCAAGATCTATTGAGATAGATCAAGACGCTTGATAAGATTTTCAATTAGTATATACCTTGACAAGATTTTGAAGTAGTTCAAAATGGAACAGTCAAAGAAAGAGTTCTTGCCTGTGATGCAAAGGTGTGAAGTTGAGTAAGACTCAAAACCCGACCATGCTAGAAAATAGAAAAAGAATGAAAAGTCATTCCCTATGCCTCAGTCATAGGTTCTATAAAGTATGCTATGTTGTGTACCGAACCTATTGTATACCTTGCTCTGAGTTTGGCAAAGGAGTACAATTTTGATCTAAGAGTAGATCATTGGTCAGCGGTCAAGAACATCCTTATTGAGGACTAAGGAGATGTTTCTCGATTATGGAGGTGATAAAAGAGTTCGTCGTAAAGAGTTACATCGATGCAAGCTTTTACACCGATCCATATGACTCTAAGTCTCAATCTGGATACATATTGAAAGTGGGAGAAATTAGCTAGAGTAGCTCCGTTCAAAGCATTGTAGACATAGAATATTTGCAAAATACATACAGCTCTGAAATATGACAGACCCGTTGACTAAACTTCTCTCACGAGCAAAACATGATCATACCTTAGTACTCTTTGGGTGTTAATCACATAGCGATGTGAACTATATTATTGACTCTAGTAAACCCTTTGGGTGTTGATCACATGACGATGTGAACTATGGGTATTAATCACATACAGATGTGAATATTGGTGTTAAATCACATGGCGATGTGAACTAAATTATTGACTCTAGTGCAAGTGGGAGACTGAAGGAAATATGCCCTAGAGGCAATAATAAAGTTATTATTTATTTCCTTATTTCATGATAAATGCTTATTATTCATGCTAGAATTGTATTAACCGGAAACATAATACATGTGTGAATACATAGACAAACATAGTGTCACTAGTATGCCTTTACTTGACTAGCTCGTTGAATCAAAGATGGTTAAGTTTCCTAGCCATAGACATGAGTTGTCATTTGATTAACGGGATCACATAATTAGGAGAATGGTGTGATTGACTTGACCCATTCCGTTAGCTTAGCACTTGATCATTTAGTATGTTGCTATTGCTTTCTTCATGACTTATACATGTTCCTATGACTATGAGATTATGCAACTCCCGTTTACCAGAGGAACACTTTGTGTGCTACCAAACGTCACAACGTAACTGGGTGATTATAAAGGTGCTCTACAGATGTCTCTGAAGGTACATGTTGGGTTGGCGTATTTCGAGATTAGGATTTGTCACTCTGATTCTCGGAGAGGTATCTCTGGGTCCTCTTGGTAATACACATCACTTAAGCCTTGCAAGTATTGCAACTAATGAGTTAGTTGCGGGATGATATATTACGGAACGAGTAAAGAGACTTGCCAGTAACGAGATTGAACTAGGTATTGAGATACCGACGATCGAATCTCGGGTAAGTAACATACCGATGACAAAGGGAACAACATATGTTGTTATGCGGTCTAACCGATAAAGATCTTCGTAGAATATGTGGGAGCCAATATGAGCATCCAGGTTCCGCTATTGGTTATTGACCGGAGACGTGTCTTGGTCATGTCTACATAATTCTCGAACCCGTAGGGTCCGTACGCTTAAGGTTTCGATGACAGTTATATTATGAATTTATGTGCTTTGATGTACCGAAGGCGTTCGGAGTCCCGGATGAGATCGGCTACATGACGAGGAGTCTCGAAATGGTCGAGACGTAAAGATCGATATATTGGACGACTATATTCGGACTTCAGAAAGGTTCCGAGTGATTCGGGTATTTTTCGGAGTACCAGAGAGTTACGGGAATTCGCTGGGGAGTATATGGGCCTTATTGGGCCATACGGGAATAAAGGAGAGAGGCTGAAAGGAAGGAGACGCGCAGCCTCCCTCTGGTCCGAATTGGACAAGGGGTGCAGCCCCCTTTTCCTTCCTCCTCTTCCCCTCTTTTCTTCTCTCCTACTCCAACAAGGAAGGGGGCAGTCCTACTCCCGGTGGGAGGAGGACTCCTCCTGGCGCGCCCCTCCTGGCCAGCCGACCCCCTCCCCCTGGCTCCTTTATATACGGGGGCAGGGGGGCACCTCTAGGCAGAACAACAATTGATCCCTTGGATCTCTTAGCCATGTGCGGTGCCCCCCTCCACCATAATACACCTCGATAATATCGTAGCGGTGCTTAGGCGAAGCCCAGCGACGGTAGAACATCAAGATCGTCACCATGCCATCGTTCTGACGGAACTCTCCCTCGACACTCGGCTGGATCGGAGTTCGAGGGACGTCATCGAGCTGAATGTGTGCTAGAACTCGGAGGTGTCGTAGTTTCGGTGCTTAATCGGTCGGGCCGTGAAGACGTACGACTACATCAACCGTGTTATTCTAACGCTTCCGCTTTCGGTCTACGAGGGTACGTGGACACACTCTCCCCTCTTGTTGCTATGCATCACCATGATCTTGGGTGTGCGTAGGATTTTTTTTGAAATTACTACGTTACCCAACAGTTTTGTTGATGCTTTGATGGATGCATGGGGAAAACCAGGCAAGGCGCACAGTGTTCATGGCCTGTCTCAGAAACTTTCTTTGGTGGCCAGCTCTCTCAGGCACTGGAGCCGGACCAAATTTGGCTTAGTCAGGTCAGAATTACGCCAATTGCGGTGTCACCTCAAGGAGTTGAGGGCGGAAGTGCAGCGGGTTGCGCCTAATGATGAAGATAAGGAGGTAGAAGCCCGGATTGTTGAACTCTGCTACAGGGAGGAAATTATGTGGCGGCAGCGTGCACGAATACAGTGGCTGGCGGAAGGTGACAGTAACTCAAAAAAATTTCATCGGAAGGCGAGTGCGAGGAGGGCAAAAAATCGCATCACCGAGCTCCAAAGGCCAGATGGGTCGCTTGTTCTAATCAGGAGGAGATGGCTGCCATGGCGACAGAATTTTATGGAAACTTGTATGCATCTGAAAATACAATTGGTATGGAGGAGGTATTGTCGCATATCCCTGCTAAGGTTGATGATACCATGAACACCATGCTCAATGCGCCTTACAGCAAAGACGAGGTGAGGACAGCCCTCTTTCAAATGTTCCCGACAAAGGCCCCTGGGCTAGATGGTTTTCCTGCCTACTTCTTTCAATGGAATTGGGAGTTATGTGGTGACGAGGTGACTGATATGGTGCTACGAGTTCTGAGTGGAGTTGACTCTCCGGGGGAGATAAATAAAACGTTCATTGTTTTAATCCCAAAGATTGCTAGTCCAAAAAAATTAGGATAGTTTCGATCGATCAGTCTCTGCAATGTGATCTACAAGATTGCATCGAAGGTATTGGCTAACCGGCTCAAACTTATTCTCCCCGATATCATCTTCGAGGAACAGTCTGCATTTGTACCAGGCCGTCTTATTACTGATAATTTCATCTCTGCGTATGAATGTTTGCATTTCATGAAGACAAAGAAATTGAAAAGGAATAGATTCTATGCTTTGAAGCTAGATATGATGAAGGCGTATGACCGTCTTGAGTGCTCTTATTTGAAGACAGTCATGCTAAAGATTGGGATTAGTGCTAGTTTCACGGAGACAGTCATGAGATGTGTCACATCAGTGTCTTTTGCTGTGATGTTTAATGGTGGGAAGCTTGACGAGTTCAAGCCATCACGAGGTATCCGGCAGGGGGACCCAATCTCCCCATATATTTTTTTGCTAGCAGCTCAGGGCTTGTCATGTCTACTCAAATCCCTCAACCCAGATGATAGCATCCCAGGAATTTGAGTGGCTCCAAATGCTTCCCAGGTGAATCATCTCCTATTTGCGGATGATAGTTTATTGTTCTTTCACGCTACCCCGGCTATGGCCACCAGGGTTGATTTGCTTTTGTAGAGGTACTGTGCAGCATCTGGACAACGCATAAACAGGGAGAAATCCTCTATCTTCTTTAGCAAGGGCTGCCCTGAGAACTTGAGGGAAGAGATCAAAGTGGTGCTTGATGTTCAGAATGAGAAACTGTCTGAAAAATAGCTTGGGCTTCCTTCTAATGTGGGGCGAGCTAAGGAGGGCTCCTTCAAATTCCTTAAGGATAAAATCTGGAAACAAGTGCAGGGATGGATGGAAAAAACTCTTTCAATGGGGGTAAGGAGGTTCTTATTAAGTCGGTGGCCCAAGCTATCCCCACATATTCTATGGCATGTTTCAAACTACCACGGGGTCTGTGCCAACATATAAACGGCCTACTTCAGAAATTCTGGTGGGGTTCTAAAAAGGGAGAAAGGAAGACAGCCTGGGTGTCGTGGGAGGTCATGTCATAGCCGAAGTTTATGGGCCGGATGGGCTTCCGCGATATTGAGCTTTTTAACCTTGCGCTCTTGGCTCGTCAGGCGTGGCGACTCCTACAAGAACCTGAGTCCTTGAGCGCCCGGATTTTGAAGGCTGTGTACTATCCTACTTGTACGGTTCTGGAGGTGGAAGTGGGCAAGTACCTGTCGCAAGTTTGGTGGTCAATTATTGAAGGTAGGGACACCTTGAAGCTTGGTATAATAAATAGAATTGGAACAGGAGAAGATACAGATATTTGGCACGACAACTTCTTGAAACGCGATTTTTTTTTTGAAATTTTAAACTAAGTTATTAAAGTGAGAACATTTTTTGAAATTCCTGAACATTTTTTGAAAATGGTCAGAAATTTTTGGAAACAAGAACATTTTTTAAAATTCCGAACAAAAAAGTGTAAGTTTCCAACAAAACAAACATCAAAAAGAAAAAAAGGAAAGGGAAAAGCAAACAGAAAAGGAAAGGAAAAAAGGAAAATAAAAAGCCGGTTCAGGATACTTCTAGAAGACTCCCAAAACCGGAAAAAAAAACCGGCCATAAACCTTCCCAAAACCAGGATCCTGAAACGATTAAATAGGTCGGCCCAAGCCGATCGAGCGATCGAATGATTAAAATGTTGAAACCTCGAACATTTTTTGAAGCATGAACATTTTTCTGAAAAAATTGTGAACACATTTTGAAAACAAGACATAATTAGAAATTCTTGATTGTTTTTTAAAATTCTGAACATATTTTGAAAAAGAGAACAATTTTTGACATTCCTAAACTTCTTGGAACACGAACATCTTTTGAAATTGTGAACAAAAATTTGAAAACGTGAAAAATAATTTGAAAATCAGAACATTGTTTGAAAAACTAACCAAAATTTGATATTACAAGCATATTTTGACATAATGAACAATTTTTGAAAACATGAATAAAATTTTGAAACTCAGAACATTTTTAGAAAACCTAAACAATTTTGGAAATTCCGAACGTTTTCTGAAAATAAGAACAGTGTTTGAAAACTTGAACAAAATTTGCAACTCGGCACCATGTTTGGAAATTTAAATAAATTTAGAAATTCCAAACTTTTTAACAAAAACCCGAACAATTTGAAAAAACATGAACAAATTTGGGACTTTTGAATATTGTTTATAAAAATTAAACAATTATTTAATATTTTGAACAATTTAGAAAAGAATAGAAAAAAGAAACAGTAAAGAAAAATGAAAAAGAGAAAATAAAAGAAAGAAATTAAATAGATAAAACCGAGAAAATAACGAGAAATAAAAACAAAACCGAGAAAACGCAAAAATAAAGAAAAAACAGTTTAGGAACCTTCTAGAAGGTTCCCAAAACTGGTCAGGAACCTTCCAGAAAGTTCACAAAACCATATGCTCGCAACCTCAGCTGGGCCGGCCCATTCTATCGATCGGTTATCGGTCAGGTGTGCGATTTGGTCGACTGTTTGCCGCAAAGTGCGGCAAATAGGAAATTCCTCAGTTCGGAGTGGGAGCAACTAATTAACGAGCGCTCCTTCGAGAGCCTCGCAACGATCAGCGCCACGGTTGTGCTTTCATGAGAGGCACGAGCGTGCCTCTTTCGGAAAAGGGAAAAAAATGTGTTTTCTGTTTTTTTCTTTCGTGAGAGGCATGGTTTTGTTTCTGCCAGAGGCACGGTTGTGATTTCGTTAGAGGCACGGGCGTGCCTCTTTCCTAAAGGGAAAAAAACCCGTGTTCCCGGTTCGGTTTTTTCGTCGGTTTTTTCGTCCGGTTTTTTCGTGAAAAAAAGTTCGTCAAAACCTATCAACATGGGATCTAGTTTTGAAGATCTCGATGCGAGGAATCCAATAACGAAAGCAGTTCGAGATTTGGACGGACGGTTTAAGAGATAAAACATTTTGAATAAACGGATCTACGAAAAAAAGAAAAACTCCCAGGTTGCGACAAGTGGCGCATATGCAGCGCGCCACTTGTCGCAACCTGGGGAAGTTGGAGTGATCTCCGCAAAGAGTACTCCTTAATTAGTGATTTCGGTTCGGAGTGCTATGTAGGAGTATATGTGAGGATGGAAATGGGCCGCAAGGGGAAGTGGCCACCGTTGATAGAAAAAGAGAGCGGCCTAAGGACGCCCCAAATGGCCCAGCCCAGCGCGACGGCAGCGCCGTTTCCCTAGCCATTTTTTTTCTTTTATTACTTTCATATACTTATATTTCTGAAATTGAGACATATTTTATTTAAATTTCAAAAATTTAGTCTCTCATTTAAAAAATGTTCCTGCAGTGTACACAAATATACACGCAACTTGATAGCATTCAGAAAATTGTTCGTAAATTTTAAAAGATGTCTGCGCATTTAAAAATGCGTTCGTGTTATCCAAAAATGTTTATAAATGTTCACATAATTTATTAAAAATGTTTTGCACCATTAAAAAAAGTATGTTTATGCAATGTAAAAATGTTTAGAAAAAAGAAAAATGGAAGAAAAAGAAAAAAAGAAAAAAATAACAATAAAAAACCTGAACAGAAAAAAATAAAAAGTGAAAAAAGAACAGAAAAAAGAAAACCAAACCAAAAAAATGTTGCGCAACAGAAGAACGAACTTTTCCTACATGCAGAAAAACACTTGCTTGGCTAGCCCATTCGCGGGAATGCTAAAGGCGAGACAGATTTCTGTCTTGCAACGAGCGCAATGTTACTTCTCCTACCATGAGCTAGTCCATGAGTAGGAAATCTTCAAGAGTCAACGAGTGACATATAGTCACCTCAAAGAACTCCTGAAGTTTAAGGAAAAAGAACCCAATTGTTAGGTCTAAACTTTGTTCCAACATCGATAACGCCTAAGCCTAGGCCTTTTGATCGCTTGTCGACACACATTCGTGGAAAACCAGAACCTTCCGGCATGGGCTCTCTCGAGAAAGTTTCAGAAGAAAGTGGTGACTACAAGGAAAAAGGCAAGTTCTCCCCATTTGCATGATGAGACCGACGGTGTACTCCACACTGGGTGGGTATTGCATTCCTCTCGTGTGTGTATTTTTTTCACCACTACACACAAGCATGTGTGTCTTTCCGTTGATAGAAGAAGTTAGAATAGTTAAAGAGGTGGTTACGTCATATGATGTACGCACGAAAGCATGGACGAACTACCCAGAGCAGAGGAACATGGGATGCTCAGCCCAACTCGCATAGTCGCACGAGTCTAACTCCTAGGTAAAATGATATTGATCCCTTTGGTGCCAGCACATGTCGAGAGTCGTACATCCTCTTGATAGTCTGCACAAGGAACAACCTATAAGGATAATCGCATGTCCTCGGGGACGTGATCGCAGAGCAAAGAAAACACATCGTGGGGAAGACTACGCCGGGCAAGACAGTCGTCCATCCAATACCAACCCTGTAGAGCGAGCCAAGAGAAGATCTTGACGCACAAGGGGCCCCCAGGTCTTCCAGGCAAACCACAAATGGGGTTCCGGGATGGAACCTCAGAATAGGGCAAGGTAACTGAATTTCGCCAAATATTGTTTGTAATTAGTCTAATGCCATCACAACTCATCAAGACCATCCGAGAGTTGGATGGGGCGCAACAATCATTAAAGCTCCACATATTACACCATGGTTGCAAAGCCGAACACACCATGAATTTCATGCATCAAAGAACACACCAGCAGCCCCTGGTGCGGTCCCGACGCCATCTTTTGGGGACGTTGGGGTAGACGAGTGGGGCGAGCTCCGCAATGGTCTTCCCATCCACCCAAGAGTCAGTCCAGAAGAGGCAAGAGTGGTCTTCATGCAACGTCCAGGAGTTAGAAGCCCGAGAGATGTGTAGGGCCTTTGGGTTGGAGGGGAGGTGAAGGTGGCTCCAGGGGTGGTTGGGGTTAGTGTATTGTAGCGAAAGCCATCGAGTACACAACGCAATGCCCGAGCGCTGCAAAACCTAAATGCACACGTAAGCCCAGTTCACGCGACACTGAACTCTCACGCGTCCTTGCAGCCAAGATTTTGGTTACCGAATGAGGCAATTTTACCGAGGGGGACGGGTAAACGTGGTTACCACGGTTACCGGGAAATACCGAGAAATACCGAGAGTATTTCGAACGAATTTTATAGTTGAATTTTGAATTCAAATAAATGAATGAACGAACATTCGAACCAGAGACCTGTCAAAACAGGAACTAGGTTGCTACGAACACGTCGGAATCAACTCTCATGGCATTAATTAGATCCTATGCACTTTACTACAAATAGAGCGTTTAAATTCAAAAATTTCAAAAAAATGGTACTTTTTGCTCGGTATAAGGATTTATCGAGGGGCACGGAAATATGCGGTAACCATGGGAAATCTTGAAATTTCGACCGGTAACCAAAACCTTGCTTGCAGCCGACTCAAAGAAAACCTCAAATATAATCTGATTGACCTTGGCAAGGATGGCTTTTTTAGCACCATGGGGCGAACACAAGCTGGTCGCCGATAGATGGTATGGCAGTCATCCAAGTATGGAGCTTATTTTCCAATATGTCTACCGATGAAAGCACATCGGCGGTGGCGGCCTTCCGGATGGACAAGGGGAGGCCCGAGTATTGCACTAGGAAAGAGCAATCGGGTATGCCATCAAGGAAGCAATGATGTGGTTGTGGTTGTTGGAGAAATGAATGGGTGGAGTCAAGCACTTGGCAAACTTAGTACATGGACCAGCAACCAAGCTGAAAACCAGGAGAAGACATTTGATTGTGGAGATGTCATGCACGTCGGGGTGGCACAAATATGATGATGCCGTCGGCATAGAGATAGACACTCGAAGCCACGTGACAAGCGGTAAGGTGGTGAAGAAGACCACGCTAAACCATCAGCTGGGCAAGCGAGTTTAGGACACCAATGACTAAAGTGAAGATCATTAGAGAGGGGGGATCACCCTGAAGAAGGCCCCTCACGTGGTCGATTGGAGGGCCAAGAGTCCCATTGATGAGGGTGTGCATAGTGGCGAGGGGGGGGAGGATGGAAATCCACCCGCTCCAATGTTGGTCAAAGCCAGGTGTCGAAATTTCTCAAGGAGGAACAACCAAGAGACTGAATTGAAGGCGCGAGCAATGTCCAGCTTGAGGAGAATCCGAGGGACCTTGAGGCCGTGGAGAAGGCGCGCCGTCTGCTGGACGAGCAAGAAAACACAATTACAATAAAACTCCCCACGCCTACTCTCCCTCTCCTCCACCTGAATCCTTGCCGTCGGTAAACCCTTACCATTCGTGCACCCCCACTGTTGCCGCCATGGCCGGATCCCATGGCAGCCAGTCGTCGCCGCCCATCCGCAACACAGATCAGCGTCGCTACAAGTGCACCGCGGGCTTCTTCATGCTGCCGCTGCCACAATGTTGCGGTCTGCTACTTATTGAGCTTGCATTGGTTTTTCCCTTGAAGAGGAAAGGGTGATGCAGCAAAGTAGAGAAGTATTTCCCTCAGTTGAGAACCAAGGTATCAATCCAATATGAGATACAAGAAAGTCTCCAATCTATGCACCTGCACAAACAATTAAACACTTGCACCCAACGCGATAAAAGGGTTGCCAATCCCTTCACGGTGAAATCTGATAGAGATAGATATAAAAGATTGCTAAAACATAAAACAAAAATAAGAGTAAATAAATTGCAGTAAGGTATTTTGGTTTTTTTTGTTTATAGATTTGAAAATATAAGATGGAAAATAGACCCGGGGGCCATAGGTTTCACTAGTGGCTTTTCTCTTGAAGCAAAATAATACGGTGGATGAACAAATTACTGTTGAGCAACTGATAGAAAAGCGCAAAGTTATGACGATATCCAAAGCAATGATTATGCATATAGGCATCACGTCCGTGTCAAGTAGACCAATTCCTACCTACATCTACTACTATTACTCCACACATCGACCACTATCTAGCATGCTTCTAGAGTATTAAGTTCATATAGAACGGAGTAACTCATTAAGTAAGATGACATGATGTATAGGAATAAAATCAAGCAATATGATGAAAACCCCATCTTTTTATTCTTGATGGCAACAATACAATACGTGTCTCACTACCCCTACTTTGTCACTGGGTGAAATCACGCAAGATTGAACGCAAAACTAAGCACCTCTCCCATTCCAGGAAAAACCAATCTAGTTGGCCAAATCAAACCGATAATTCAAAGATATAAAATCATGCATATAAGAATTCAGAGAAGATTCAAAAAATATTTGTAGATAAGCTGATCATAAATCCACAATTCATCGGATCTCGACAAACACACCGCAAAAGAAGATTACATTGGATAGATCTCCAAAAACATCAAGAAGAACATTGTATTGAAGATCAAAGAGAGAGAGGAAGCCATCTAGCTACTAGCTATGGACCCGTAGGTCTATGGTAAATTACTCATGCTTCATCGGAAGGGCAGTAGAGTTGATGTAGATGCCCTCCGTGATTGAACCCCCCCCTCCCCCGGCAGGGTGCTGGGAAAGGCCCCAAAATGGGATCTCACAGGAACAGAAGAATACTACAGGAATCAGGAACTTTGCCGTCCGCCAAGGCTGACGACAAAGGCATACAAGGCGGACGGCAAAGAGCTTTACCATCAGCCAGTAGACGGCAACAGGTCTGGCTGAATAGGCTACGGCAAAGGGCTCTTTGCCGTCAGATGGCGGATGACAAAGATGAAAAAAGCTTTGCCGTCAGTCAGCGGACGACAAAGAGCTTAGACGGCACACGTGTTAGTTCAGGTCCGTTAAGTGATTAACGGCGTGCTTTGCCGTCAGCCAGCGGACGGCAAAGATGCAAAGGCCTTTGTCAGCCACAGCAAATCTACCAAATAGGCCAGCCCCTAATTGCCAGGTTGCACAGGTAGCTGCCACATGGTAGCTTTGCCGTCTGTTGGCGGACGATAAAGCTCTTTGTCATCCGCCAGCAGACGGCAAAGTGTCTATATAGCCCCTGTTTTTTCTGTTTTTTTCTTAAATTCATCTAGTTTTGATAGAATTTCACACACACACACACACACACACACACACACACATACACACATGTGTGTGTGTGTGTGCACATTTCAAAATAATTTCAACAAATAAGTTTCCAACAAGAGATATATACAAGTTTGTAACATTTCCATATATACAATAAGTTTGCAACAAGAGATATCCAACAAGTTTCCAACCAACAAGTTTCCACAAATAACAAGGAAGCACAAGCACAAGTACAAGTTTCCATCAATGCTAGCTTCCTCATCTCAAGCAAATCTGCAAATTAGGAAGTTGAAAGTTAGAAGAAGAAGATTAGCTATAAGAAGAAGAAGAAGAATAACTTCTTCTTCTTCTTCTTCTTCTTCTTCTTCTTCTTCTAACTAAGATAGGTAAAAATGCCATTTTTTAGCTAAGGTAGGAAAAAATGTTAAGTGTGTAGGTCATTTTGTACCTAAGTGAGCTAATTATGTCATAAATGAAGTAGTTAAGCTAATTATAGATCACTATTGAGCTATCCTAGGTTGTTATGCCATTTTGTACCTAAGTGAGCTAATTATGTCATAAATGAAATAGCTAAGCTAATTATAGATCATTATTGAGCTATCCTAGGTTGTTATGCCATTTTGTACCCTAAGTGAGATAATTATGTCATAAATGAAGTAGCTAAGCTAGCTATAGATCATTATTGAGCTATCCTAGGTTGTTATGCCATTTTGTACCTAAGTGACCTAATTATATTATAAATGAACTAGCTAAGCTAGCCATAGACCATTATTGAGCTATCCTAGGTTGTTATGCCATTTTGTACCTAAGTGAGATAATTATGTCATAAATGAACTATCTAAGCTAGCTATAGACCATTATTGAGCTATCCTATGTTGTTATGTCATTTTCTAGCTAACAAAGCATTTGTTAAGAAAAACACTTGGGAAAACTTACCATGATCTGGGAGGTGAAGGGCCGGTCGGGTTTGCGCCACCGTGAGACGGAGAAGGATCAGTTGATCCTTTATGGGAGGCGTGTTGCACGAAAGATCATTTGTAATGTTTAGTTAGCATGATGCAACTGAAATGTGAATACTAGTAACTAATGACCATTCAAATGAAACTCACCGTGTCCGCTATAGCAATCTGGGGCATCGACGGAGGGGTCTGGCTAGCTTTCTCGCACACGGTCTGCACATTTTGTTTTCACGAGTCAGTCATATGAGTTAGTAATGAAACGAACATTGCGTGCATGATTTGACTAGTATGCAGGAGAAACTTACCACGAGCATATCGTATAGGGCCCGGTGACTCGCGTCGTTCCGGTTCCTCTCCGCCTCCAACATATTAGCCATCCTCTCCTCCATGTGCCTCACCTTCTCGTCCGCCTGCCTGGTTACCTCCGCCACAAGCTCCTGGGCCCTAGCCTCGTTAGCAAGATCCACTGGCCGTGGTCGAGGCCCCATCTCGGGAAGATACTTTGTCTGTCGCTTCTTTATCTCCGAGAGACTTCTAGGACAACGTATGAGCCCATCCCCAATGGCTATGTGGCCATGTTTCCTCCCATCACCAGATAGCATCACGAGCTCAGGATCAAAAGGACTTTGGCTCGGGTTGAAGTCCTCGCCTTTCATCTCCTTCCCCCAGTCTTTGTACCTCACAAGCTTGTTGTGGGGGCAGATGTTAGTGAAGCTCTCTGGATGATTGAGGTCACCCTCCGAGAATGTCTTGGCCTTCTTGAACGGGGCACTATGGGCCATGGCATAGAGGTCGTATAGCGGCGGCACCTCCTTCTTGTTGTGTTTTGCCTGAAAGAGAGGAACAGGGGTAAATTAGTAATTAAAGCTAGCATGAAAAATGAAATTGCATGAATCGAACCACATACCCAGTGATCCCCATACTCAAACAGGTTGGAGCTCCCTTGATGGTGCGGCAGACCTCGCATCTGGGCACGCTTGTCCCTGGCCTTGTTGTGGGTGGCTAGCCATTGGGGAGAGCACCACTCATCCACCAACCTCTCCCAATAGTCCATCTTATCCGCACACCATCTCAGGGGCACCTAAGTTAGACAAAGAGAAATTTCAGCGCTACACCTACGAATCAAATCAAGGAAACTGGTACAAGGCCTTAAGAGTAGGTAATTACCGTCATGTACTTCTCCTTACTCAGATACTTGAGGCGGCACTTCTTCTTCTGCCTCCTGATGTTAGTCGAGGCGTAGTAGTCTCGGACAGCCTAGACCCGAGCCTCGTGTCGTGTGTTCTGAAGTAGGCACTTGCACTCGGCTTCGAGAACCATAGACGCCTCCACCTCGTGTTCCTCAAGACTCCTGTAGAAGGTCTGTAATCAAACAAGACAACACCGATCACTAGTACAATCACTAGGTACTATTGCTTTTTAATTCTGTAAAGGAGAACTTACCCAAAACCACTGTCTCACAATGCCGGTCGTCGTCTCGCACACGACACCGCCGACCATCTCCCCCGGCGGGGCCGGGGCAACCTGGTACAGCTCCCAGGTGAGTGCTAGTTGTCGAATCTCACCCTCACTGGGCAGCATGACCCACCCCGGGAAGTGGTGCCGTACTAGAGTACCAAGGACCTGGTTGGGCCTGCGGACCTTATCTGCGTGTACTCAACCCCTGCAGTATGACAAGGCCAACACATTAGATATTAATTTGAACAAACATGAAGGCAAAAGGTTAAAAAGAGTAAATTAATGCACTTACTTCTCCCCGTTAGGCTGAATCAACCACCTCTGGTCGCGGGTCGCGGCACGGACGGTAGCTTAGTACTACCACGCTGGTAGACCCTCTTGCCCTCCTCAACCCGCTCGCTCTCGCTGTAGCTATCCTCAGATAAGGTCTCGTCGAGATCATCATGATGGTGCCCAGGGCAAAACTAGAACCTGAGAGGCCCTTAATATAAATATTAAAATAATAAGTAACATATGTATGTATATAAAAATAGTACAAAACATTAACTTTTTACATTATATAGTCATTTCTATATTGCATTAATATTTTATTGAATAGTAAAAAAATATAATTATGTGAACGTCTCTTATATTACATTAACATTTTATAGTTGTCACGAACATATTTTTTAAATGCACAGACATCTTTTAAATGTTACGAACGTTTTGTTTCAATGCTGTCAACATTTTTAAAAGTTGTGCGCATATTTGTTTACTCTGTGTACATTTTTTTAAAGGAGCGATCATATTTTTCAAATAAATAAATAAAATATGTTTCCATTTCAAAAATAAAAAAATATGAAAGTAATAAAACAATTAAAAAAAAGGCGTTGGAGGAGCGGCGTTCCAGCCTAGCTAGGAAAAGCCCCTTGAGCCGCTCCCTCTTTTTTCTGAGTGAAACGGTGGCAAAAAATTTGAGCCCAGCAACCTCATCTATTTCCCCTTACGGCCCATTTCCATCCTCCTATATATCGTGGAGTACGTACATAGCACTGAACTCAAATACCAAGGCGGGTCAGTCTCAGCCGCCGCCACGCCTCTCGACCAAACCAGGGCCAGATCCGAGCGGATCGCATGAGCAAGAGGTGGAAGAGGAGCAACCTCGCCGGCCGGCATCCCCTGCCCCAACGCCGCCGTGAAAACGAATGGTCAGCCCATCCCCCTGCCTTCTACCCTATCCTAATGTCTCTTGTTTCTCTGACGATGGTCTAATTTATACGGGCAGGCGAGATTGGTCCAACCTGCCGACGGCACTCGTCGAGGACATCGCCGGCCGGCTGCTCAGCCACGACGTGGCCGAGTACATCCGCCTCCGCGCCGCGTGCAAGGAGTGGAGGAGATGCACCGACGACCCGCGCGAGGGATGCAACCGCCTGGACCCCCGCTTCCGTCCCCGCCGCTGGATCATGCTGTCCAACCGCACCGATGGAGACGGCCGCCGCTTCCTCAACCTCTCCACCGGCGCCAGCGCCCGCGTCGACCTACCTGAGCTCTCCCGACACCACCTCGAGGCCAGCACCGAGGGCCTCCTGCTCCTGCGCGACAAGGCGAGCCACGCTGTGCGCCTCCTCAACCCGCTCACCAGGGCCCTCACCGAGCTTCCGCCAATCACCGAGGACCTTGGCAGCGCATACACTGTCTGGACCATGGGACTGTTCCAGTCGGTGTCGCGCACCGTCTACGCCGGCGTGTCTGACGAGACCTCCCCGCCGTCAGTCGTGCTCCTGATGGTTGACCGTGGTCGTGCCATAGCCTACGCCAAGCCTGGAGACCAGCGGTGGGCGGTGATGGATGACGAGATGTGGAGGCCTGACAACCCCATGTCGTGTCGGTTCTCGTCGGCGTCGACCCTGCAGGGGCGCTTCTACTTCGCGACTCTCGAGGGGCACGTAATGCATGCCCGGCTCTGTCCCGAGCCTCGTGTGGTGCCCGTGGTCGTGGACCAGCCCAACACCGACTACAACATGTTCTGCTACCTCGTTCCTCTTGACGATGACCACCGCTGCGGCGGCATGCTCATGGTGCGCTACTACCTCAACCTCGACCACCTCAGCGCCGATGAGCAAAGAATCATGAAGCGCAGGAGGAAGGTCATGGACGTGATCAGGGTGGAGCACCATATGAGGGAGAACCGGTGGAACCTGATCCAGGTGTTTGAGGTGGATGTGGCCGGGAAGAGACTTGTTCCGGTGGAGGACATTGGCCAGCACCGCGCCGTGTTTGTCGGGGATGTGGCGTGCTTCTCCCTCTCGGCCAGGAGGTTTCCATGCGTGGCAGGGAACGCCGTGTACATGGGGGTGCGCGGTGCCCGCTGCCCTCCCGTCGGCGTGCGGTATCTGGCTGACAAGACCGCTGAATCGCTGATCCACCGTTTAAGTTCACCACCGCTTTTAGATGATATACCAGTGAAGCGGTACCGCCAGGGCAGACCAGATCTGAATCTAGTGCCTCTTGCTCGCCCCTGTACCCTCCAAGAGTACCTTGTCTGTTGCGCAGGCCTCCTCGGCGGCCTCAAAGACTAACTCAATCATCATCAGCAAGGGAAGCATGTTGTCTCCTCTGTTCATTTCTCATTGTGTTGCCTTAGAAAAATCTGAAAGATGGACAGAGCATTATAGAGTTATGCAAAACCAGTTCTATCTGGAATTTCAGGTGATGTATTCTTCGAATCTTGGTTGATTTCTACCTTGTGTTGCTCCAGAAAATTCTGAAGGATGAACATGCTAGTCCAAAATTATTCAAAACAACCTGTGCTGTACCTCTAAATGAACCGATATTTCAGTATTCTTGAAATATGCTGTACTATATAGTAGTTCTGAAGCTATAGAAAATGCATAAGAACCTATGGTGCTGATGCGGACATGGTAACTGAAATGAACACACAGGCGGCCGTTACTGCATAGCAAGTTCTGAATATTGCACTATTGCTTGCACCGATTTGTCATATCTTTTTAAGAATATATACTCAGCAACACTACAGCAGTTTGTAGCTCCAAACTGCATGCATGCCATGTTAGGAGGCACTGAACTGGATATAACAGTTGATCCTTTGTACGACAACACAATGACAAACAACAAAAGTCTCAAATTTATAGCATCTAAATTCAATATGCCAGCAACATTTTTCCTTTGTCGAACACACTCTTAGCTACATCATCAAGTGTATGGATTATGGGACTGTTCCAGTCCGTGTCGACCAGAAGGATCTAACTTTTAGACATCTTTGTTTAAGCCCCATTGCAATCCCTGTTTAGAAAAATGTAAGCAGCAATGCTAGAATAACTAGAGCAATACGTGTGCAATCTGATTCGAGAGGAAAAAATAATCATAGATGGACCAAGCAAAATGAAATTTTTGATCCTCTACGTGGTGCCAACACGTCAAGGTGAGATTCTCAGTCTCTCTCTCTCTCTCTCTCAAGCTTGTGCAATGTGCATCTCAAAAAAAAAAAGCTTGTGCAATGTGGCCGTCCATGGGCATGTGCGGGCTGTGCGACTGCACAGGCCCCCCAAATTCTAGGGGCCCCCGATTTTGGGCCAATGTCTAGTATTTGTTTTCCTTTTGGGCCATTTTTCACAGCTAGCACAGGCTCATGGGCCTGCTCCTCAGTTTCCTGAACGAGCCTCTCCTGAGTCCGGATCGACACAACCCTGGCGATCGATCGATCTATCGATCTTCCCGAGACGCCGCCGCCGCCGCACGGAGGCTAGCGGCGTTATTTCCTTTGATCGCTTCGTTTCCTGCCCGGAGGCACAGCCCATAGCCCTGCTCTCATGAAGAATTTCCTTATGATACAACAAGCCGTCCGGGAACTGCATCGCAAGAAGGTGCCTTCTCTGATGCTCAAACTTCATATAGCGTTTTGGTTTTGAGAACAATTCGATTCGATGCATGGCTCCTGTCCTCTCTTCTTCCATTACAAGGGTTATGGTGACTGGACGTTTAGGTGACTCGTCTGGCAGGTTTCGTCAACAGGTTGCTTAATGCCAAGTTTCGGCAGTGTAGACTGCTAGTTTTTCTACGCTATAACATCATCCTCTAATTGTAAATACTCCTTTCTATCCTATTCTTCATATATTGCGTGTGCTAAAAAACACACGCAAGTAGAGACTGCCGGTGGCTGTAAGGGCATCACCGATCTGTCCACGAGGTGCGCTCAAACCGAATCCCTATTTAAATTAGACTATTTTGTTGAATAATTATATATTAGTAAATACTGTGTGCATATGCATCAGTTCATCAATCAAATTATTTAGGGAAGATATATAGTAGACTAGCTGATCAAGTTGTCACACACCAAAATTTCCAAGATAGTTCCTCATATAAAATTCAGGTTGTTTTACTACCTTGACAAGCCTATAATTTATGCAGTGTTTGAATCTATTCATTTTCTTTTTTAAAAACGTGTATTCTAGAAATTTTAGGGCCCCAATTTGCATTTCGCACCGGGGCCCCGAATTTCTGGAGACGGGCATGAATGTGCTCTGCATCCATTTCTCTTTTTGTTAAATGAATCTCAGACTTCTTTAGGTTGGCATCATTGTCAAGGGCCCACACCTCCTGTTGAATTGCTTATGTTTGTGCAGCATGAATTTTTCAGTATTAGTTGTTTACATTGTATCCTTGCTTTATACTCCCTCCGTCCTAAAATTAGCGACTCAGCTTTGTACTAATATTAGTACAAAGTTACTACAAACTTAAGTCACTTATTTTGGGACGGAGGGAGTATATGAGTAAAGAATTTTGTTAGCTTTAGTTCAAAGAACTGCATACATTGGTTCCTAATTTGATGCACATAACCAAAATGATTGGATATTAAGTTTTTGCAGTGTTCTAAGGGCAGCAGGTTCTCTGTTACATCTTGCAAGCCATTGTTGGTTGTTAATACGTACAAGGGTGCTGCTTTCTCTAGTTCGATGATTCTGGTTGGATATGCTTGCTGCCCACATTTTTTCAAGGGATGTTTTCTTAACGGAAATGTCTTGTGATTATATTGACATACTATTTGACCCGTTGCGTCAAATGGTGCAGAGACTCACTAAAGTCATGTTGTCGATGAAAATAGTTTCATTTTGCAGGGACATATTCGATATTGGTAGTAGAAACCTCATGTGTGCTATATCAAAAATATGTTTAGCATGCTGCGAAATCTGAGTTTGTAAAAAAAATCATATTTGTATAACATGTATAGACCAGCTAAGGAAGCTTTTTATTAGTTGAAAATATGGTTATCATTATGAGAAATCTGACTTAAAAAAACATATTTGTATAAAATGTATAGACCAGTTAAGGATGTACTCCCTCCGTTCTCAAATATAAGTCTTTTACACAAGCAATCCTGAGAATCTGCGACAACACTTTCCTGAAGTTCAACCAGGGTCACCAATTCCTTCCTATCTGCTAACATCGGTAACATTTGCTAAGAGTTCAATCTTTTGTTCTGCAAGTTTCTTCTCTTTGATGCTGACCACTCATGAATGAAATTAAATTGGCAGAGAAGTTTCACCATGGAGCTGGAGCAAGTTGTCTCAAGCTTCAGTGAAAGGGTACCAGATGTTGCCAGACCCCACAGAAGAGCAACCACAAGAGCATCTATGACTAGCGCTCAAGCAGGGGGAGGAGGGGGAGGAAGTGGGCCAACGCCAGATCAGCTACAAAGCAATGCTGGTGGCGGAGGTCAGCACACATGCCGCTTTCTTATGTTTGTTTTTGTTCACCATTGTTATGGCCGGTTTAGCTAGGCCCACCGGGCATCATAGCTCACAAGTTATCTTAGGTTAATTCTTATACAAGTTATCTTAGGTTAATTCTTATGTAAGTTATCTAGGTTATAAATATAGGCTGTAAGACTCTTTTTAAGATTAAGCAATAAAGATATTTCTATCCTATTGCCCGACTCCAGAGGAGCCGGAAACCCTAGCCGCCTCCTGCCCTAACCGCCGCTGGCCTTCTCCTCCCTCGCGACGGCGCCGACGCGCTGGAGCTCGCGTGCTCGCCCCCGACCTCCGATGTTCTGCCCGTATAAACTACGGAGTAGAGCCGGTAGGAACCCTAGTCCTACCAATTTGGTATCAGGTACCCGGGTTTCGACCATGCCTTCGCCGCCTCCAATTCCGCCGTCACCTCCCCCTCAGCCGCAACAGTTCACACCGGAGGCCATGGCCGGCATGCTCAACGACCTCGTCGCCGCGGTCCAGGGCATCCGCCTCTACCTGGCAAGTCCGTACGGGGCGCCTCCACCACTCCATCCAGCCGTGGCCGCGGGTCAGCAGGCGCTGCCGTGGTACTCGGTATCGGGGGCCATCACCGGAGGCTACCCGGCGCTTCTCCCTCCGGCGGCCTCGACGCCGCCTTGGCCACAGTGGCCGACGCCGACACTCGCGGCGCCACCCGCGCCGCCAGCCGCCGCCCAGGGCCCGCAGTGGCCGATCTGGGCCGCCCCGTCCGCGCCCCAGTGGCTGACGCCGGCACTTGCGGCGCCACCCACACCGCCAGCCGCCGCCCAGGGCCCGTAGTGGCCGGCCTGGACCACGCCGTCCCCAGCCGCGCCGTCCCTCCCTGCGGCCACCGTGCAGGTGCCACCACAGCCCCCGCCCAGCCCTAGCCTGGGCCGGTCCGCGCCGAGCGGACTTCCAATCCAGGAGGTCCGCTTTCCGTCGTCACCGTCTCCGCTTCCAGGCTGGCTCCACGGGACGTCCCCTCCACCGGCTTACACGGAGGCCCCGCCGCCGTTGGGTTCCCAGTTGCAGCCCGAGGCATCGGGCGCCACGGGGAACTACGCCGGCCTTCCCACCATGGACCGGGCGCCGTCATCAGCCCTCCGCACCACCGAGGCAGTGGGCCATGGCGCGCCACACCAGCAGCCGCCCCGGTTCGCCAAGCTCGACTTCGCCACGTATGACGGCACGGAGGACCCCCTCAACTCGCTCAACCAGTGCGACTAGTTCTTTCGCGGGCAGCGCACCCTCGCCTCGGACTGTACCTGGCTCGCCTCTTATCACCTCCGCGGCGCCGCGCAGACATGGTACTACGCTCTCGAGCAGGACGAGGGCGCCATGCCTCCTTGGGAGCGCTTCCACGAGCTCTGCCTCCTCCGCTTTGGGCCCCCAGTTCGCGGGAGCCGCCTGGCGGAGCTCGGCCGCCTTCCCTTCACCTCCACGGTGCAGGACTACGCCGACCGTTTCCAGGCCCTGGCATGCCATGCGTCGGGTGTGACGGCGCAGCAGCGGGCCGACCTCTTTGTCGGTGGCCTTTCGGATCACATCCGCGTGGACGTTGAGCTTCGGGGACCCCAGGATCTCCAGTTGGCCATGTACTACGCCCGCGCGTTCGAGCGCCGTGCGGTGGCCATCCAGCAGGAATCACCGTTCCGGACCGCTGGGTTGCTACCCGGGCCGGATTCCGCACAGGGTCGGCCTACGCAGGCTTCTGCGGCACCCCTCGCCGCGACCGCGGGACGCCCGTTCCGCCGGCTCACCCCAGCCGAGCTCCTTGAGCGTCGCCACAAAGGGTTGTGCTTCAACTGCGACGAGCCCTACACGCCCGACCATGCTTGCCCGCGACTCTTCTACCTGGAGGTTGCAGACTACATTCCGGAGGACGCCGTCGCCGCTGACCTGGCCGCCCCAGCTGTCGAAAAGGTGCTTGACGCTGGCTGATCGCCTCGAGGAGTTCCGCAAGCGCTTCCCCACCTTACAGCTCGAGGACGAGCTGTTTGTGCAGGCGGGGAGAAGTGTTATGGCCGGTTTAGCTAGGCCCACCGGGCATCATAGCCCACAAGTTATCTTAGGTTAATTCTTATGCAAGTTATCTTAGGTTAATTCTTATGCAAGTTATCTAGGTTATAAATATAGGCTGTAAAACTCTTTTTGGGATTAAGCAATAAAGATATTTCTATCCTATTGCCCGGCTCCAGAGGAGTCGGAAACCCTAGCCGCCTCCTGCCCTAACCGCCGCCGGCCTTCTCCTCCCTCGCGACGGTGCCGACGCGCCGGAGCTCGCGTGCTCGCCCCGGACCTCCGCTGTTCTGCCCGTATAAACTACGGAGTAGAGCCGGTAGGAACCCTAGTCCTACCAACCATGATGTTTCTTATAGGAACATCCTGCTAATGTCCATTCTCTGAATGCAAGTATACCTCTGGATTCTACTGGCGTTCTTACTGATCAGCCAGAAAGCAGTGCTCGTGGGGGAGGTCAGCACACATGCTGCTTTCTTATGTTTGTTCTGGTTCATCATGATGTTTCTTACAGGGACATCCTGCTAATGTTCATTCTCTCAATGCAGATAACCATCCTGCTAATGTTCATTCTCTGAATGCAGGTAACCCTCTGGATTCTACTGGCGTTCGTAATGACGCTTCTCGTAAGTGCATCCCTTTGGTTGTGATTGTCTAGGACTGTAGGTATCAATCTATCGAGTTCTAACATTTTGGTGGATTGATTTTCTTATGCTGGAAAATCAATGCAGGAAGTCCCTTAAACTTACAGAATGAAAGCACCGTTGACTTCAACAATGACAGCACCTTTGGCTTTGATGACATTCAATGTAGGTGCACTCCATCTAGAGCTGGTTCTTGTGTGGATTAGTTTTTTCAAATCCTAAAGTATTATATATTTATTTTCATATGCTGAGAAGTGGATGGAAATGAAGATGATCGTATTGAGGGGTTTGGCAGTGCTCAAGGTGTGTGCTGTCACCTAGCTGTGCCAATTGCCTGATTTCTGAAATTATCCAGTGGTGTATTTTTTTACTTTATTTTGTATGCATATGCTCAAAAGGTTTGCATTGTCTTAATATGACTGAACAGGAAGTGTTGTGCCAAATGCTCCCAACAGCTCTGTGAATCCTGGCCAAGATAGTGTTGTTCCTGAAGGTATGTGCCGCAGGTTTTGGCAGGTAGTCTTGCCAATCTTGCCGCAAGTTAAGATGAAAAAATGATTGATTTATTTTCATATGATTGAACAGTGGAGGTGAATCCAAACAGCTCTCTGAATCGTAGCCAAGATATTGAATTTCCTGAAGGTATGTGCAGCTGTTTTTGGCGGGTAGTTTTATCAAGTTATGTTGACAATGTCATTGATTTATTTTCATTTGCTAAAAAGTGCCGACACCTAGCTATGCCATTGCCTGATTTCTGAAATCTTATCTTGCGTGTGCTATTTAATGATCTGAAATGTCTTGTATATGTTTACAGAGGGAGTATTTACTTTATTTTGTATGAATATGGCTGTTGATTATTTTATTTACTCAATTGTATTGCGTTATAATACGATTTGAACAGTGGATGCAGCATCTAGTCCCCTCAGCAGCCAATTGAGTGCTGGAGAACCAACTAATATTCCTCAAGGTATGTGCAGCTGCTCTGGAGTTCGCAGTTTCCCAATTCTAAATTTCTATTCAGTTGTATATTGTTTATGTGCTGAACACATGAGGTGCTGATGATGCTGATAAATTTCACCTACACCTAGATGAAGCTGATGACCACGGAGCAACTGGTACTGCAGAAGGTATGTGCAGCTGCTCTAGAGGTGGCAACTGGCAAATGCCCAAGTCTAGAAATTCTATCCAATGTATGTTGTTTATATGCTGAACAGTGTGCACTAAACACATGAGTTCGCCTACATCTAGGTGATGCTGATCCAGTGCAACAAGGAGCTACAGCTGGCTCCTCCCCTGAAGCAGGCTTGAATGTGGAGTATGCTGGCTTTGAGGCTCATCACATACCAAACAGTAGTGGTAAGCTATTGAGATATTGTTGCATCTACTGTCTCTGCATTTTCTTTCTTTTTGCTTTCATCAACTGAAAGGAAGAAACAAAATAGCATTCTTATGCTAAGCTTAGGGATATGGGTAATATGTAGATTAAAAAACCCTGCTGACTATATATCCTTTCTTTTTTGTTAGTCTTTGGCGCCCAGCATGCTCTAGAAGCGAAGCTGCTGAAATTTACTAATCAACAGTATGCCTGTATGGTCATGAATGGCCAGAAGTTTGATTTACCTGATAATATTGATCGATTGCGCGGTATGACCTTTTAGACTCTTTTCTCTTTAGTTTCTATGGAAATGTGGCCATAACATGTTGTTTGCACAGTTGATCTCTGCTACAGAAATGATGGGTCAGCAGACTCTGATGTTGAAACTGGCTGGAACTCACGTGCTGCAGCTAACATCAAAGTAGGTGGTGAATTTGTTTGCCATTATCATCACTGTTAATGTATAGAGGTTGTAAAATAGGTCTGACACATGCTACTTTTGTAGCTTGGGGAAACTGAAATCGAAGTAAAGAAATTTGTGTATGCTCATTGGGTGAAGTGGGTTTTCAAAAGGTCAGTTCTACTTTTACTCTTCAATTCCATGATAGTTTAAGAATTCTGCAGATTCTTATGTGCTGAGTTGCTGATATGTACTCCCTCCTTTCCAAAATATTTGTCTTTCTAGAGATTTTAAATGGACTACAACATCCGGATGTATAAAGACACATTTTAGAGTGTAGATTCACGCATTTTGCTCCGTATGTAGTCACTTATTGAAATCTCTAGAAAGACAAATATTTGGGAATGGAGGAAGTATGATTGTATCACCAATAGGAGTTCAAATAATGATTCATACTGTTTATAAAGTTTGTAAGACAAGAAATTGTCAACTAGTTATCCTGCTGCACCACCTCCAGTTTACGTTACGTTAATAGTGAAGCACATGCACCATGTTGCCAAAGGAATATAATTGTGAAATGCAGTACTATGCAGATGCTTCTAGATGTAATCTTAGAGCCTATTGATTGGTTGGCAGCCAATAATTGGCATTGGCAACAGTAGGCAACTCTATAACAGGTTGGCTAGCATGTTGAGTGCCAACCATTTGCTAGCCAAATGTTTTGGCATGCCAACCTGTTCAGGCCCTTGGTTCTGCTAATCTTGTTATATTGAATTATTAGATTGGAGCAGCACCCTGTATGGTCCAGTTTAACTAACACCCTGTATGGTCCAGTTTAACTAACACCCTACAAGGATGCTCTGAAACTTGCACCTTGTATGGTCCAGTTTAACTAACCAGATTTGCACCACCAGAAAAATGTAAAGGATGTAGGACTATTCATATTGTATCTTCTCTATTTAAAATTACTGGTTTTGGTTTGGGCAATTTTGTAGGCATTTTTACCTTCCACTGTGTTGTAAACTTGTTTTTGATAGGAATGAGTTTACTGGAACTAACAAATGTGTTTTTGTAGGGATGCTGATGTGATTATTCACTATCTATCTAGTGGAAGAGAGAAGAAGGCAAGCATCATTCAGGAGATAAGGAAGGAAATCGAGGAGTTGAAGAAAACTCTGGCTCTGCGGAAGGAAGAGCTGAGGAAGCTCGAGCAGGACCACTGAGATCCCGTACTGCCTATGTCGACCTGATACATGTTACTGAACTGCTTTTGGCTCGTTTTATCGTACTGCTAGTATTTTGCGACGGAGATTGTTAGTAGTAGGCTGTGAATCTTGGTATCGGAGGTGGTGGAAACGTGTTTGCAACGTTGACTGTTAGTGGTAGGCAGTGAATTCTGGAGACGGAGGTGTGTCGGCGTGTTAGCTTCGTACTGCTGTGTGGCTTCGTCATGGATCTGATGATATTGGCGTCATTTGCCAACAGGATTGTACAATCCTTTTACCTCGCAAAAAAAAAAAAGAGTCCACTCTTGTAGGTCCAAGGCCGAGATTTGAAACTGCCTAAGTAAATCTCGGTGCACTCCCAACGTTTGATGATGTCACTGCTCCGGAGGTTCTCGATTCCAATTCCATAACAATAGCAGACACCAGCCGATCTAGTTAGGAAACACAAAGTCAAGGTCGAAGTCATTGTCATTGTCATCACTCGTGCAAAATGCCATAGAGAGGAAACACAAAGTTGAGGTCGAAGTCATTGTCATTGCTCCTTCATAATCGACTCCAACTTCACAATTTTGACTTCTATCAAAGTAGTCCTCGTCGAGACCCATGTTGGGACATAGTTAATGATGTTGTCATCTGGTGTGGTTGTTCTCAATATTTTTCATTCATTCATTTCTCTCCACAACTAACCACAAGACTGAGATACAAATGTCACTTGTAAATCATCCGCCAAACAAAAAAGATTCATAAATCAATTGCATGTAATACTCACTCACAAGTCACATACAATACCTAAGAGACAATACATTGTGGTTATTTTTTGAAAGAAATACATTGTGGTTATTGTCTGATTGTTTTGACACTACCTATGATTTTAAGAGGCAAATCATTGCTTAGAGCAAACCGATCGCTGAAACACCAGTTGAACGGAGGAGGCCTACGGAGAGAGGTGGACGGAAGAGAGCCGCAGCCCAAAGACACGTTTGTAAGTCAAGCGTTTTTGTACTATACTTGTACA
>NC_041383.1:86687433-86711217 GCF_002162155.2 Triticum dicoccoides | reverse complement strand
AAATGAGAGTTTAAGGTAAGTGAGACTTAAAATCCTTTAATTGACTTAGGGACATGGGAATTAAGAAAGGAGGGGGAAGGGGAATTAAGAGGGCCAATTCCCTTAGATCTCTTCCCCAGGGACCCCTGGTAATTGAACTGAGGATTGGGAATTACTCCCTCTGTAAATAAATATAAAAACGTGCTCTTATATTTCTTTTCTTTACGGAGGAAGAAAAACGTTTCTTCATGAGGAATCTTTGGTTAGCTGAGCCCGTACGCGAGGAAGGTATTCACCTGCCTGATCCCACCAATCAAACAGGGGCAGTTAACTCCCACTTAAAATCCCATTTCTAATTGCTTTCACATGCTAAACAGAGAAATGGGACTTAAAATCAATTTCCCATGTCTAATCCCTCGGCAAATTCCCATCTCTAAACTCTCATTCCCTCTCCCTGTTGTTACCAAACACGCTGCTATCGTTTTTGCAAGAGAAAACACACTGCCGGCAGTGAAGGGGAGCAGGCTGCCCCTGGCCACGTTGATCGGGCGCGAGCTCCGCGCCGGGGTCTGCTCTACGGCCACGCCGGTTTCGCAAAGCGCGGGGAGGACTACTTCCTCGTGAAGCCCGACTGCCCCCGCGTCCCCGGCGACCCCTCCACCGCACCGCCTTCTCCGTCTTCGCCGTACGTACTGCTCCCCTCTCTCCGCCCCGTCCTTTGTGTCTGGTTCGTCGTTGGTTTCTAGAATCTGTGATCTGATGGATCTGTGACCGCTTCGCCAGGTGTTCGACGGGCACAACAGGGTGTTGGCGGCGGTGTCCAGCAAGGAGCATCTGCTGGAACACGTGATGAGCGCGGTCCCTCCGGACATGCAACCGCTGGCTCGCGCGCTCATCGTCGGCTTTGTCAAGGCCGACTGGCCAACATCGACTTCCCCTACTGAAACTTGTCACCAAATATCACCGGCTCTGTTAACTCAGGGGAGGTGTCGGGACGACGGCTAGGCTGGTGGTCAGAGCTGCTAACCGTGGACCACAGGCTGGAGGACAATGTCAAGCAGAGGGAGCATGTCATGGCGATCGGCCGTCTGAATCTCTTCTCTTCGGCAGGCAGGTGAATAATTTGTTTGGTGATCATTCTGATGATGCATTGTTGTGTGAACGTTTTTTTCTTAGGTCCATTTTTGGCCAGGTGGTTTGTGCCTCTCAAGATCCATTGTGCTGATTCCACATGTTAAGCAAGTTAAGGTGGTTTGGAATTACAAAAGGAATGCAGTTTGTAGCTTCTTTTGTGGAGTTTTGAAAGTTGCCACTTTCTCTTTGGTAATTTCATCTCTCAAGTGTCGGAGCGAAGGCTGACATGGGATGCATTATCCAATGAAGCAACGGCAAATTCATACTGAGCGATTGCCTGCAGTACTATTAATTCGTTTTACTGTGGGATGATAGTTTCTAATTCATCATTTGTTTGACATACCAAAGGAAATGTCTATTCCCTGCTCCTAATTTCTAAGCACTGCTGTGTTGGCACATCTGATTTCAGCGAAAAAGATTGCTTGCTTCGAGGACAACAATGGTTCTGGTTCTCTCACATAGACCAGCTGAGAGGAGCTGCAATTCACAGAGATCAGACGACCATTTTATTCTTGTAGCTTTCAGCTTCAGTCCTACACACTTACAGCTGATTATTTAGTGATCTATACCTCTGTTCTCGTATTACAACATCATATTAGTTAGGCATAGAATAGAAGTGATATATTTGCAGCACGAAGTTTATGTTCAGTGTGTCCATGTTGTTAAGGAATCTAATATTACTTTCAAACTTCTACCCTAGAGATTTATTTCCTTTGGCCCAACTGGTTCTGATCATAGCAAACTACTCCATCCGTTAGTACAAAGTTGAGTCATCTATGTTGGGACGGAGGGAGTACTACATAATGGTACTACAGAATTTTGTCGATGAAGCTCACTTTTTTTTTTGAAAATAAGAAGGTGGCTCACAAAAATATTGGTTCTCATCTAATGTAACAACGACATCTCTCGGTTCAACTAGGAATTATTTCATTATTGCATCTGAAGTGTTTGATTGGATAAGTTCATCTTTCTTAATGTAGCTTCAGTCATGCACCTTGATTAAGTGTGTCATTTCTGTTCGCATTTTCTTGCCTGCGCAGCAGAGTGCTGGTACACTGGAGATTTATTTTGGTGTTGTTCATGCCTTTGATTTACCGTGGTACTCCCTCCGTTCGAAATTACTTGTCGCGAAAATGGATGTATCTACGTCTAGATACATCCATTTTCGCGACAAGTAATTCCGAACGGAGGGAGTATATCTTATCTATCTGCCCGCCGCTTTGAATGATTATTCTTTATTGCATTATCTAGGGTAGAAGTTTGATTGGATAAGTTCATATTTCTTAGATTACATAAATTTGTTGGATTTTACAGTTTACATATTTCTCGTGATGTAGCCAATCGTTATATGTCTATTTTTCTTATGGATGGAGGATGGGACATGCTCTTTTCCAGGGGTTTTAAGTACAAGGAGCATGCAGTTCGCTAACATCTAACACATCTAGAGGCTGGGAAGGTATGTTTCTCTACAAAGGTCCTGAATGCTCTTCTGCAAATGATTTGCTGTCATGTATCTGTTACGTACTACTAGTATTTATTTTCTGTTTCATTATTCTTCTGTGTATACTGCATACTTATCATAGTTCTGTTCAGGAAACAATGAGTAAATAGCACTGGCGGTCTATGAACTTGCACTGCGGGTGCACTTTAGTCACACAACTTGCAAACCGGAAGAACTCGTCACAGAACTTGCATTGCGGGTGCAATCAAGTCACACGCGCCAGCTGAACCGCGCCGACGCCTGGTTTTCTCTGATTTCAGTTCACGCGCGTCGCACGTGACGGCCGCTTTTTTTGCAGATAGCCCCCTGAAGTCTCAAGCAATGCCGCATTGAAACACTCCTCTGTTTTCTCTCGCTGCCTCTGTTCGTTGCCGATGGGAGAGGAGACAGGCGGCACCGCGCCGTCATGGAGATCGTCGGCGGACAGGGTGCCGGTCCAGATGGTGTTCCATCCGACGGTGGAGTTGCCGGTTCTTCGCACTGAATGGCACGGGGGTCCGACTTATGGTGAGTTTCTCCCTCCCCCAATTTTAGTTAGGGTTTTCTCCTTCATGCAATAGATGAAATACTGGTGGTGCATCTAACTAGTTTTAGGTCTGAGATGTGCAGTACTAGGTACTTTACATGGTTGGTACCTCTTTTTGTATGTTGGGCTGCATCCTAGGGTTAGTTCATATTGCCTCCGCTCACAATCAGTCCACTTTGCAAATGTAGGATATGATACGGTGAAATTCAGTGTGGAGGTGCATCATGGTGGGTTTTTTGCGGGAAAAGGAGTGAATCTAACATATTTGGATGAGAAGATAACATGGTTTGACAACCTGGACAGGAATACACTATGTACTGATGTGATCTGCTATATGCTAGCACAACTTAATTATCCTGATGAGGAGAAAATTATGCTATGGTGCCCACCTGGTAAAACTCTTGCAGATGTGGTGGAAATTAACTTGGAAAATGACTGTTTAAAGATGGCTAGAGCATCTGTGTACTCCAAGGTACTGGTTCTGTTTGTTAAACATATCAGAGAACAGAATCAAGAGGAGGAAGATGACATTGCAATTAAAGGTTCCCCTGCACTACCTACAGTTATAATGAGCCCTTTTAGCACAGAGAAGATTAGGAAGATGAAATCAGAGATAGTGGCAGGTAGTTCAGAAAATGCATCTACTGTAGAGCAACAAGCAGATGCAGATGGGTCAGAGGGCCAAGAAAAATCAGATGTGTCAGAGAATTCAGAAGTTTCAGAAGAAGAGTACGATTGTGATTCAGACATTGATCCTACTTGGTACGACAGTGATTATGGAATGGAGGAGGAGGATGATAAGGACTATGATAAGAATGTAGATGATGTTGTGCATGATGCTATGGTTGAGAAGGGCAAAAACATAGGAGCTGAATATAGGCATGTTCCTGGGTCAGATGATGTTCATGAGGATGATCTGCAACTGCCAGAAGAGGATGACTTGGAGAAAAGACATAAAAGTGACTCCGATGATGAGGAGTACAAGGCAAAGAAAAAGAAGGAGAAACCTATATATAGGTTTAAAACATTTAACCCTGTTGTTGACATGGAAAACCCTCAGTTCAAGCTAGGAATGGTATTTGATTCAGTGGATCTACTTAGGAAAGTTGTAGCACAATATGCAGTAAAGAACAGGGTGCAAATTAAGAAGAAAAGAAATAACAAGCAAAGGTTTGAGGCTGTGTGTTCTGAGGGTTGCCCTTGGAAGCTTGTGGCTGTCAATGACAACAGGACACAGTCCTTCCTTGTAAAGACTTATGTTGGAGAGCATACATGTGAAAAAGTTTGGGATGTGAAGGAACTAACAGCCCCTTTTCTTGCCAATAAATATGTAGAGAAGTTCAGAGACAATGACAAGATTTCACTGTCTACCTTTTCAAGAAAAGTCAGGAAGAAATTCAACATGGAAGTTAGCAGGCACAAGCTAGGGAGAGCTAGGAAAGCAGCATTGGAAGTTGTGCGTGGGGATGAGGTGAAGCAGTACTCATTGCTTTGGAGATATGCAGAGGAAGTAAGACATAGCAATCCAGGGTCATCTTTCTATCTGAACCTAGAGAATGGCCTATTTAGTACTTGCTACTTAAGTTTGGCAGCTTGTAAAATAGGTTGGCTGAAGGGCTGCAGGCCAATCATTTGTATTGATGGCACGTTCATAAAGACAAAGTATGGTGGCCAATTACTCACTGCAGTTGGTATTGATGGCAATGACTCAATTTATCCTATTGCAATGGCAGTGGTGGAGACAGAATGTTATGCATCTTGGAACTGGTTCCTTTGTACACTGAAGCAAGACCTCAACATAATTAACACAAGCACAATCACTATCATGAGTGACAAACAGAAGGTAAATCACTGTTAATGTTCAGTTACTGTTCATGTTCAGTTACTGCTCATGTTCAGTTCATACAAACTAAGATATAACTGGTTTCCTCTATTAGGGGCTAATCAAGGCTGTAAATGAGCAGTTATGTGACTCAGAGCATAGGTTTTGTGTGAGACACTTATACCAAAACTTGCATTCAGTGCACAAAGGTGAGACAATAAGACAACAAGTGTGGGCTTGTGCCAAATCCACTACACCAACCATGTTTGAACTAAACATGGAGAAACTGAAGCAAGATAACCCAGAATCTTATGCTTGGTTGGAAGATAAAGCACCAAATCAATGGTCAAGGGCTTTTTTTCGTGAGCTTCCTAAATGTGACATTCTATTGAACAACACATGTGAAGTTTTCAACAGGTAACTGAATGTTGTTCTTACTTAATTGCCTGTCTTACTTAATAGTCTGTCTTACTTAATTGCCTGTCTATAACTGCAATAACTGACTATTGTTCTTACTGAATTCCACTAGGTACATACTAGAAGCTAGAGAACTACCTGTGTTGTCCATGTTGGAGAGGATAAAATCACAGTTAATGCACAGGCATATGTCAAAGAAAAAAGAAGCTACTCAAAAATGGACAGGCAATCTAACTCCCAAAATCAGAGACAAATTAAGAAAAAATATAGAGTTGTCTGCCAATTGTCATCCTGAGGAGTCAGGCATGGGTGTCTTTGGTGTTCTTGTTGGGGAACGTAGCAGAAATTCAAAATTTTCCTACGTGTCACCAAGATCTATCTATGAAGAGACCAGCAACGAGTAGAAAGAGAGTGCATCTACATACCCTTGTAGATCGCTAAGCGGAAGCGTTCAAGTGAACGGGGTTGATGGAGTCGTACTCGTCGTGATTCAGATCACCGATGATCCTAGTGCCGAACGGACGGCACCTCCGCGTTCAACACACGTACAGCTCGACGATGTCTCCCACGCCTTGATCCAGCAAGGAGAGAGGGAGAGGTTGAGGAAGACTCCATCCAGCAGCAGCACAACGGCGTGGTGGTGATGGAGGAGCGTGGCAATCCTGCAGGGCTTCGCCAAGCACCTACGGGAGAGGAGGAGGTGTCACGGGAGGGAGGGAGGTGCCAAGGGCTCAGGTATGGATGCCCTCCCTCCCCTCCACTATATATAGGGGCAAGGGAGAGGGGAGAGGCGCAGCCTTGCCCCTTACTCCAAGAAAGGGGTGCGGCCAAGAGGGGGGGAGGAGTCCATCCTCCCCAAGGCACCTCGGAGGTGCCTTCCCCCTTGAGGACTCTTCCCTCTAGGGTTCCCTAGGCGCATGGGCCTCTTGGGGCTGGTGCCCTTGGCCCATGTAGGCCAAGGTGCACCCCCTACAGCCCATGTGGCCCTCGGGGGCAGGTGGCCCCACCCGGTGGGCCCCCGGGACCCTTCCGGTGGTCCCGGTACAATACCGATGACCCCGAAACTTGTCCCGATGGCCGAAACAGGACTTCCTATATATAAATCTTTACCTCCGGACCATTCCGGAACTCCTCGTGACGTCCGGGATCTCATCCGGGACTCCGAACAACATTCGGTAACCACATACAAGCTTCCTTTATAACCCTAGCATCATCGAACCTTAAGTGTGTAGACCCTACGGGTTCGGGAGACATGTAGACATGACCGAGACGTTCTCCGGTCAATAACCAACAGCGGGATCTGGATACCCATGTTGGCTCCCACATGTTCCACGATGATCTCATCGGATGAACCACGATGTCAAGGACTCAATCGATCCCGTATACAATTTCCTTTGTCTAGCGGTATTTTACTTGCCCGAGATTCGATCGTCGGTATACCGATACCTTGTTCAATCTCGTTACCGGCAAGTCACTTTACTCGTTCCGTAACACATCATCCCGTGATCAACTCCTTGGTCACATTGCGCATATGATGATGTCCTACCGAGTGGGCCCAGAGATACCTCTCCGTTTACACGGAGTGACAAATCCCAGTCTCGATCCGCATAAAACAATAGATACTTTCGGAGATACCTGTAGTGCACCTTTATAGTCACCCAGTTACGTTGTGACGTTTGATACACCCAAAGCACTCCTACGGTATCCAGGAGTTACACGATCTCATGGTCAAGGAAGAGATACTTGACATTGGCAAAGCTCTAGCAAATGAACTACACGATCTTTTGTGCTAGTCTTAGGATTGGGTCTTGTCCATCACATCATTCTCCTAATGATGTGATCCCGTTATCAACGACATCCAATGTCCATAGCCAGGAAACCATGACTATCTGTTGATCACAACGAGCTAGTCAACTAGAGGCTCACTAGGGACATATTGTGGTCTATGTATTCACACGTGTATTACGATTTCCGGATAATACAGTTATAGCATGAATAAAAGACAATTATCATGAACAAGGAAATATAATAATAATACTTTTATTATTGCCTCTAGGGCATATTTCCAACAGTCTCCCACTTGCACTAGAGTCAATAATCTAGTTCACATCACCATGTGATTAACACTGACAGGTCACATCGCCATGTGACTAACACCCAAGAGTTTACTAGAATCAGTAGTCTAGTTCACATCACTATGTGATTAACACTCAATGAGTTTTATGTTTGATCATGTTGCTTGTGAGAGAGGTTTTAGTCAACAGGTCTGAACCTTTCAGATCCGTGTGTGCTTTACAAATCTCTATGTCATCTCCTAGATGCAGCTACCACGCTCTATTTGGAGCTATTCCAAACAACTGTTCTACTTGGAGCTATTCTAAATTATTGCTCCATTATATGTATCCGGTCTCTCTACTCAGAGCTATCCGGATAGGTGTCAAGCTTGCATCGTCGTAACCTTTACGACGAACTCTTTTACCACCTCCATAATCGAGAAAATTCCTTAGTCCACTAGTTACTAAGGATAACTTTGATCGCTGTCCTGTGAGCCATTCTTGGATCACTCTTGTACCCCTTGACTGACTCATGGCAAGGCACACTTCAGGTGCGGTACACAGCATAGCATACTGAAGAGCCTACGTCTTAAGCATAGGGGACGACCTTCGTCCTTTCTCTCTATTCTGCCGTGGTCGAGCTTTAAGTCTTAACTTCGTACCTTACAACTCAGGCAAGAACTCCTTCTTTGACTGGTCCATCTTGAACACCTTCAAGATCATGTCAAGGTATGTGCTCATTTGAAAGTACCATTAAGCGTTTTGATCTATCCTTATAGATCTTGATGCTCAATGCTCAAGCAGCTTAATCCAGGCTTTCCATTGAAAAACACTTTCAAAATAACCCTATATGCTTTCCAGAAATTCTACGTCATTTCTGATCAACAATATGTCAACAACATATACTCATCAGAAATTCTATAGTGCTCCCACTCACTTCTTTGGAAATACAAGTTTCTCATAAACTTTATACAAACCCAAAATCTTTGATCATCATCAAAGCATACATTCCAACTCCGAGATGCTTACTCCAGTCCTTAGAAGGATCGCTGGAGCTAGCATACCTTTTAGCATCCTTAGGATCGACAAAACTTTTCTGATTGTATTGCATACAACTTTTCCTTACGAAAACTAGTAAGGAAACTTGTCTTGACATCCATCTGCCAGATTTCATAAATGCAGCTAATGCTAACATGATTCCGACGGACTTTAAGCATCGCTACGAGTGAGAAAATCTCATCGTAGTCAACTCCTTGAACTTGTCGGAAAACACTTCGCCACAAGTCGAGCTTCATAGATGGTGACATTACCATCCACGTCCGTCTTCTTCTTAAAAGATCCATTTATCTCAATGGATTGCCGATCATCGGGCAAGTCCATCAAAGTCCATGCTTTGTTCTGATATATGGATACTATCTCGGATTTCATGGCTTCTAACCATTTGTCGGAATTCGGGCCCACCATCGCTTCTCCATAGCTCGTAGGTTCATTGTTGTCTAGCAACATGACCTTCAAGACAGGATCACCTTACCACTCCGAAGTAGTACGTGTCCTTGTCGTCCTACGAGGTTTGGTAGTGACTTGATCCGAAGTTTCATGATCAATATCATAAGCTTCCACTTCAATTGGTGTAGGTGCCACAGGAACAACTTCCTGTGCCCTGCCACACACTAGTTGAAGAGACGGTTCAATAACCTCATCAAGTCTCCACCATCCTCCCACTCAACTCTTTCGAGAGAAACCTTTCCTCGAGAAAGGACCCGATTCAAGAAACAATTCATATTGCTTTCAGATCTGAATTAGGAGGTATACCCAACTGTTTTGGGTGTCCTATGAAGATGTATTTTATCCGCTTTGGGTTCGAGCTTATCAACCTGAAACTTTTTCATATAAGCGTCGCAGCCCCAAACTTTTAAGAAACGACAACTTAGGTTTCTCTAAACCATAATTCATACGGTGTCATCTCATCGGAATTACGTGGTGCCCTATTTAAAGTGAATGTGGTTGTCTCTAATGCCTAACCCATGAACGATAGTGGTAATTCGATAAGGGACATCATGGTACGCACCATATCCAATAGGGTGCAACTATGATGTTCGGACACACCATCACACTATGGTGTTCCAGGCGGTATTAATTGCGAAACAATTTCCACAATGTCTTAATTGTGTGCCAAAACTCGTAACTCAGATATTCATCTCTATGATCGTATCATAGACATTTTATCCTCTTGTCACAATGATCTTCTACTTCACTCTGAAATTACTTGAACCATTCAATAATTCAGACTTGTGTTTCATCAAGTAAATATTCTCAACATCTACTCGAATCATCTGTGAAGTAAGAACATAACGATATTCACTGCATGCCTCAGCACTCATTGGACTGCACACATCAAAATGTGTTACTTCCAACAAGTTGCTATCTTGTTCCATCTTACTGAAACCGAGGCTTTTCAGTCATCTTGCCCATGTGGTATGATTTGCATATCTCAAGTGATTCAAAATCAAGTGTGTTCGAAAGATCAATTTGCATGGAGTTTCTTCATGCATATACACCAATAGACATGGTTCGCATGTCTCAAACTTTTCAAAAACGAGTGAGTCCAAAGATCCATCAACATGGAGCTTCTTCATGCGTTTTATACCATTATGACTTACATGGCAGTGCCACAAGTAAGTGGTACTATCATTACTATCTTATATCTTTTGGCATGAAAATGTGTATCACTACGATCAAGATTCAATAAACCATTCCTATAGGTGCAAGAGCACTTATTCAGGTTTAATACTAATCTTGATGGTAGAGGGAGCGTGCGATGTTAGATCACATCAAACTTGGAAACACTTCCAACACATATCGTCAGCTCACCTTTAGCTAGTCTCCATTTCATTCCGTAGCTTTTATTTCGAGTTACTAACACTTAGCAACCGAACCGGTATCCAATACCCTGGTGCTACTAGGAGTACTGGTAAAGTACACATTAACATAATGTATATCCAATATACTTCTATCGACCTTGCCAGCCTTCTCATCTACCAAGTATCTAGGGTAATGCTGCTCCAGTGGTTGTTCCCCTTATTACAGAAGCACTTAGTCTCGGGTTTGGGTTCAACCTTGGGTTTCTTCACTTGAGCAGCAGCTGAATTGTCGTTTCATGAAGTATCCCCTTGTTCCCTTGCCCTTCTTGAAACTAGTGGTCTCACTGACCATCAACGATTGATGCTCCTTCTTGATTTCTACTTTCGCGGTGTCAAACATCGCGAATATCTCAAGGATCATCATATATGTCCCTGATATATTATAGTTCATCACGAAGCTCTAGCAGCTTGGTGGTAATGACTTCGGAGGAACTAACACTATTTCATCTGGAAGATCAACTCCCACTTGATTCAAGTGATTGTTGCACTCAGACAATCTGAGCACAAGCTCAACAATTGAGCTTCTCTCCTTAGTTTGCAGGCTAAGAAAATCGTCGGAGGTCTTATACCTCTTGACGTGGGCACGAGCCTGAAATCCCAATTTCAGCCCTCGAAACATCTCATATGTTCCGTGACGTTTCGAAAAACGTCTTTGGTGCCTCTACTCTAAACCGTTTAACTGAACTATCACGTAGTTATCAAAACGTGTATGTTCGATGTTCGAAACATCCACAAACGATGTTTGGGGTTCAGCACACTAAGCAGTGCATTAAGGACATAAGCGTTCTAGTGTCCGCATAATCGCTACTGTCAACTTTCAACTATATTTTCTCTAGGAACATATCTAAAACAGTAGAACTATAGCGTGAGCTACGACATAATTTGCAAAAGGTCTTTTGACTATGTTCAAGATAATTAAGTTCATCTTATGAACTCCCACTCAGATAGACATCCCTCTAGTCATCTAAGTGATTACATGATCCGAGTCAACTAGGCCGTGTCCGATCTTCACGTGAGACGGACTAGTCTTCATCGGTGAACATCTTCATGTTGATCGTATCTACTATACGACTCATGCTCGACCTTTCGGTCTCCGTGTTCCGAGGCCATGTCTGCACATGCTAGGCTCGTCAAGTTAACCCTAAGTGTTTTCGCTGTGTAAAATTGTCTTACACCCGTTGTATGTGAACGTAAGAATCCATCACACCCGATCATCACGTGGTGCTTAGAAGCGACGAACTGTAGCAACGGTGCACAGTTAGGGGAGAACACTTCTTGAAATTGTTGTAAGGGATCATCTTATTTACTACCGTCGTCCTAAGTAAACAAGATGCATAAACATGATAAACATCACATGCAATCAAATAGTGACATGATATGGCCAATATCATTTTGCTCCTTTTGATCTTCATCTTCGGGGCTCCATGATCATCATCGTCACCGGCATGACACCATGATCTCCATCATCGTGTCTTCATGAAGTTGTCACGCCAACGACTACTTCTACTTCTATGGCTAACGCGTTTAGCAATAAAGTAAAGTAAGTTACATGGCGTTCTTCAATGACACGCAGGTCATACAAAAAAATAAAGACAACTTCTATGGTTCCTGCCGGTTGTCATACTCATCGACATGCAAGTCGTGAATCCTATTACAAGAACATGATCAATCTCATACATCACATATCATTCATCACATTCTTCTTGGCCATATCACATCACATAGCATACCCTGCAAAAACAAGTTAGACGTCCTCTAATTGTTGTTGCATGTTTTACGTGGCTGCTATGGGTTTCTAGCAAGAACGTTTCTTACCTACGCAAAACCACAACGTGATATGCCAATTGCTATTTACCCTTCATAAGGACCCTTTTCATCGAATCCGTTCCGACTAAAGTGGGAGAGACTGGCACCCGCTAGCCACCTTATGCACCAAGTGCATGTCAATCGGTGGAACCTGTCTCACGTAAGAGTACGTGTAAGGTCGGTCCGGGCCGCTTCATCCCACAATACCGTCGAAACAAGATTGGACTAGTAATGGTAAGCATATTGAACAAAATCAACGCCCACAACTACTTTGTGTTCTACTCGTGCAAAGAATCTACGCAATAGACCTAGCTCATGATGCCACTGTTGGGGAACGTAGCAGAAATTCAAAATTTTCCTACGTGTCACCAAGATCTATCTATGGAGAGACCAGCAACGAGTAGAAAGAGAGTGCATCTACATACCCTTGTAGATCGCTAAGCGGAAGCGTTCAAGTGAACGGGGTTGATGGAGTCGTACTCGTCGTGATTCAGATCACCGATGATCAAGTGCCGAACGCACGGCACCTCCGCGTTCAACACACGTACAGCCCGGTGACGTCTCCCACGCCTTGATCCAGCAAGGAGAGAGGGAGAGGTTGAGGAAGACTCCATCCAGCAGCAGCACAACGGCGTGGTGGTGATGGAGGAGCGTGGCAATCCCGCAGGGCTTCGCCAAGCACCACGGGAGAGGAGAAGAACTTGGGAGAGAGGGAGGGGCTGCACCAAAGGCATAAGGTGTGTTTGGGAGGCCCTCCTACCCCACTATATATAGGGATCCCAAGGGGGGGTGCGCCAGCCCCTAGGAGATCCAATCTCCAAGGGGGCGGCGGCCAGGGGAGGAGTCCTCCCCCCCCCAAGGCACCTAGGAGGTGCCTTCCCCTGCTGGGACTCTTCCTTTAGGGTTTCCCCAGGCGCATGGGCCTCTTGGGGCTGGTGCCCTTGGCCCATGTAGGCCAAGGCGCACCCCCTACAGCCCATGTGGCCCCCGGGGGCAGGTGGCCCCACCCGGTGGGCCCCCGGGACCCTTCCGGTGGTCCCGGTACAATACCGATGACCCCGAAACTTGTCCCGATGGCCGAAACAGGACTTCCTATATATAAATCTTTACCTCCGGACCATTCCGGAACTCCTCGTGACGTCCGGGATCTCATCCGGGACTCCGAACAACATTCGGTAACCACATACAAGCTTCCTTTATAACCCTAGCGTCATCGAACCTTAAGTGTGTAGACCCTACGGGTTCGGGAGACATGTAGACATGACCGAGACGTTCTCCGGTCAATAACCAACAGCGGGATCTGGATACCCATGTTGGCTCCCACATGTTCCACGATGATCTCATCGGATGAACCATGATGTCAAGGACTCAATCGATCCCGTATACAATTTCCTTTGTCTAGCGGTATTTTACTTGCCCGAGATTCGATCGTCGGTATACCGATACCTTGTTCAATCTCGTTACCGGCAAGTCACTTTACTCGTTCCGTAACACATCATCCCGTGATCAACTCCTTGGTCACATTGCGCATATGATGATGTCCTACCGAGTGGGCCCAGAGATACCTCTCCGTTTACACGGAGTGACAAATCCCAGTCTCGATCCGCATAAAACAATAGATACTTTCGGAGATACCTGTAGTGCACCTTTATAGTCACCCAGTTACGTTGTGACGTTTGATACACCCAAAGCACTCCTACGGTATCCAGGAGTTACACGATCTCATGGTCAAGGAAGAGATACTTGACATTGGCAAAGCTCTAGCAAATGAACTACACGATCTTTTGTGCTAGTCTTAGGATTGGGTCTTGTCCATCACATCATTCTCCTAATGATGTGATCCCGTTATCAACGACATCCAATGTCCATAGCCAGGAAACCATGACTATCTGTTGATCACAACGAGCTAGTCAACTAGAGGCTCACTAGGGACATATTGTGGTCTATGTATTCACACGTGTATTACGATTTCCGGATAATACAGTTATAGCATGAATAAAAGACAATTATCATGAACAAGGAAATATAATAATAATACTTTTATTATTGCCTCTAGGGCATATTTCCAACAGTTCTGTCCAATGACAAGCAATACATAGTCGAGTTAAATATGCATACATGTACTTGCAGAAGGTGGCAACTCACAGGTGTTCCCTGCAGCCATGCATGTGCATGTTGCAGACATGAAAGGATTAAACCTGAAACCATGGTTTCTTCTTGTTACACTGTGGAAACATACTGTCTAGCTTATGGGGTACAGATATATCCAACTAGAGATAAAGATGAGTGGGCTGCTGTATCTGCAACACCTATTTTACCACCACTATATGAGAGAAGAGCTGGAAGGAGAAGGAAGAACAGAAGGCAGCAACCTGAGGAGAGTGAAGATGGCACCAAACTAAGCAGGCATGGTGCTATTATGCATTGTGGTTACTGCAAAGAAGCTGGTCATAACAGAAGTGGCTGCTCAAAGTTGAAAGCTGCTGTAATAAGAGAAGTGGGTGGGGATGATGAGGAACAAGCTGAGCAAGTTCCAGAGCAAACTGAGCATGTTCCAGAGCAGCCTGAGCAAGTTCCAGAGCAGCCTGAGCAAGTTCCAGAGCAGCCTGAGCAAGTTCCAGAGCCAAATGATCTAGTTAGATCAAAAAGTTCTAGAGGAAGGAAGAGAAAGCCCACTGACAAAATGAATGAACTAGTACAGCAGCTGATGGAAAAGGCAAAGAAAAAGAAGTCCAAAATGGTTATTGATGAGAATGGAGATGTTGACTTTCCAGTAATATTAACTGTGAGTTCTACTTTTTCTACTTACTAAAAGAAAATTAATTAAATCCTTTACTTACATAGTGTTTGTTGATGTTGTCGGCATATTCAACATAGAACTATGAGGCCACATTTGGACCCAACACAAGTACAAGACAGCATGGTACATATTTTATCACATGAGGTACTTATAAAACAGTTGGTGAAATAATTCGTTTCACAAATGACATGAACTAACATATGGTGAAATTGACCCTGTCCTCATCTTATTTATTTATGTGTTTAGGGGCCAGCACAAGGAGTACCTGTTTCTAGGATGCACCGAATTCCAGATGAAAGTGCATTTGTTACTGAGCTTAGGGCCAACATTCCAAATGAACCAGCACACACAACACAAAGAGCAAGAGGAGCAAGAGGAAGAAGAGAAGCAAGAGGAGCAAGAGGTGGGTCAGTGGCAGCAGGAAGAGGACCAGCACATGGACATGAACCAGACCAACCAAGAAGAAGAGGAAGAACAAATTCTACAAGAGGGAAAAGGAAAAGAAAAACTAGGGGAATGGAGTGGCTCTTACTTGGGGAAGGAACAAGTAGAACTGGACATGTGTAAGAGGAAGCCCAAGATGAGTTCCAGGTCACCCAGAAGATTGAGATGCCTTATGTTCTCATGAACTAGTAGTACTAAGTAGTATCAAGTGGACATGTGCTACAATTTCATTTTGTTGTAGTATGAAGTGGCTACTAATTGAACTTCTGTAGTGTTATGTACTGGTCTTTTGGTGGATACGAAACTCTGCTGAACTACTACTTAAACTGTGGCTGAAATTATGGACCGATCTTCTACATATTTGCAATCATATATGTACAGCATACTTTTGCACACATGAAACAAAATCAGCAAATTCACATAAGCGACAACAGTTGTAACAGACAACATTCAGGATTATAACATCAAACTGACAGTAACAAACTAACAACACGACACGACAAGTTCACATTCAACATTACAGACCGACAAATTCAAATGAAAACACCAAACTACTGATCATCGCTTAAGCTGTGCCATATTGTCCAGGGCCAGTGCCATCTATCTTGCCGCGCCAGGTGGTGAAAGTATGCTTCCGGGTAAGGTCTTCATCTTCATCAGGGAGATATTCTACAGCCAAGCCTTCAGTTAGCAATGGGCCACGATCAACGACCTCTTTGACATGCATAATCACTGGAAATTCTACGGTTGCACGCTCTGTGGGAGAATTTGGAGCCGGCGGTGAATGTGCGTTCTCGTCGTCGGAGTCTGGCTTCCATGGCCCCGTAGGAGGTGCAGGAACAGCCACGGTGAGCACCTTTGGCACACCTGAAGGGTTGCGCAGCCACGCGGTCACCAGCAATACCCACTTGTCGGTGGCCGGGAGCATGTCAATGAGCTCGCCGTCGACACCGGCGAGCACGAGGTTGACGGTGTGTGGATCCCAAGCCTCCTCCGGCAACCCCTCCAAACTCAGCAACGTCTTGTACTTGAGCTCCCCCGGCTTGCCACGCGAGAAGCTTGACCAGCGCTGAAAAGAAATCCTACTGCCACAACAACGAAGCTGCTCCGACGCGTGCACCACACGAGTGCAATCATCTGTCGACTCGAAGCGAACGAAAAAATGGAATGGTGGGCAAGTGACCTCCACCTTGGTTGTCGTCCGTCGGACAGCACAGTGAGACTCCATCGCCGCCGCTAGTGCCTCCGGCGTCACCACGCTCCGCGGCTGTCCAATGATGGTGGCGTACAGGACACGGCCATAGAAATCTCCCTCGAGAGCCGCCATGCCAGCAGTGCGAGCGATGACAACCCGCCCGCACTCCGGCCGTAACTCCGGCTCGCCCCGCTGCCACACCTCTTGAGGAAACAAACGTGAGTCCCGGATGCGAGGCCATGCCACAGCGGGCGCCGGAGACCTGCCATCGCGGACGCCGGCGACGACGCGGCTGGCCAGTGCCACGCTCTCCGAGCTGCCGCCTGCCATACTGTCCGCCATGATGATGGCGGCACCACGGCTACTTCCGGCGAGGGAGGAGGAACAACTCCAGCCAGGAAAGCCGCCACCGCTCGAGCTCTCGCTGCCGTCACCACCGCCGCCGCCCATCTGCCGCCGCCGTAGGTGTGAGAGGAGAGACGAGAACTAGGGATTTGGTTTCGATTTGGGAACTATGGTTCGATTCGGTTATAAATCTACAGAGATTGCAATACGGCCCTCAAACAATATCGCGAAGGACTTTTCTGCAAAAGTACTGAGAAAACCGGGCGTCGGCGCGGTTCAGCTGGCGCGTGTGACTTGATTGCACCCGCAATGCAAGTTCTGTGACGGGTTCTTCCGGTTTGCAAGTTGTGTGACTAAAGTGCACCCGGAGTGCAAGTTCATAGACCGCCAGTGCTATTTACTCGGGAACAATTAATAATAGGAATGGGCAATTGAAAGACCCATGGCAATAGAAAGAAATATTGCCTACTTTGCAAAAGAAAGCAAATCTAGAGAAGTCACGTGCAAGATGGTCTTGGTTATGTTATTGCGCTTTATGATACTTTACTACGCATGTCCATCTAGTATGATCGGTAAAAGTTGTTGGCAATTGCATAGCACTGCTCAAATCAAAAACATCATTGAGGATTGAAAAATTGGTGCCAGATTAATTTAGTTGTTGGGAAAAAGAAATGTTGAGACGTCGCATGCCCATCTTGGATGACCAGTAGAAATTGTAGGGAATTGTGTAACACTGATGTACTCTTGATATGGGAGAACGTGGATTTTTTTTATTTTCTTTCTATCAGTTTACCACGAGATAGAGATTGGCCAGCCATAAACAAAACTATTCTATGGAGATTTTTGAAACAAATCATCTGAGGCTATCGAATCAACGAGTTTATCTGCAATAAACTAACTCCACGAAAATAACATCATAGTTGTCGATGATGCAAATTTACTGCCATTGAAAGTTAGCAGAAGAAAGCTCCTAGAGGCCATGTCCTGGGCCTGGACTTTTGAACAATACTCGGTTCATCTCAAAGAACCTATTTTAGTTATGGAAAGAGATGAGTTATAGCACTGCCAATGCCGCTTTCATCAAAGGACAACATGCTAGACACACCACCACCAGAGGTAGCTCCTGCCTATTTCTCCTTTAGTTATCCTACATGATATATTAATTAGAAGCTACTCCCTCTATGCCGAAATGCAAGGCGTTTTTTTGGTTTTGCATAGGGCATAAAAACATCTTACATTTTGTTACAGACAGAGTATTTCATATTGGTTTCTTAGGATCATCTTGAGGAGCCTGATGAAGAATTATAGCAACTCCCCCAGCAAAGCACTGCTAGGTACCCACCCCCCGAAACATTTTTTTTGTGTGCATGTTCTTAGTTGGTTATTAGTCTGACTGTTGAAACTCCTACATGTAGTTCCCGGACAACAGATGATCACAAAAATGAGGTAGTTATTGTTGTTGTCAATAGACATACTAACCACCAATTCTTTTTCTCATCGCTAATACAGAGCTGTACCAAATCATAGTGAAATGCAGGTGGCCTGCTTCCCTTAAGAACAAAGAGTGATACCCAAGCTTGGGGAAGGAAACTTATAAATACCATGAAGAAAGTTAGCACCGTCTCTGTCGAATCCACGTTAAAATGTATTGTAGTTTACCACTGTTTAAAGCGGATCAAATATATTTCCAACACACTAACTGGTGTTATGTTATGAAATTATGGTTCAACCAAATGTAATTACATTTCTCATGTCAAATTATGGTACTATGCAAGATTTTCGAGTCGACGAGTTGTTCTAGGGTAGCGACTCTTGACGAGTCGTGCCTGGCCGATCGACTAGTCTCGACTAGTCGAGAGGTTGAGTCGACGACTAGTCGCGCTACTCAAAAACACTATTAAATTATGGGAGGACCATGTACAGTTGCCTTCAAATATGAATTTTACATGGCAAGATCATTGCTCTTAATACTAAACGTTATCTAGTAGTTTGAACAGAAAGACCCGGATACGGAAATGACTGTCGATTTAAATCCTCAACTTGTGTCATTTGGCGCAACGGGTCATCTACTTATAACAAAATATGTAAGAAATTTAGATGTGCAATTGGGTGTTCAAGTGATTTATAATTTGTTACGCTTGGCCTCTGGCATTGTTATTGGGAGTTTGGGACTACTCGCGAGTAACGTCCGTGTGTGTGTTTTGTTTGATTCCTGCTGTCGGCATAGTTTCAGAACTATCTAGTATTTCTAGAATAATGAAATTTCTGTTAAAATTTAGAGGGAGAACACGAGTGGTTTTGCATAATTCTAGACTAACTTGCATGTTCATCCTTCAGAATTTCCTGGAGCAACACAAGGTAGAAATCAACAAAGATCTCAAAGAATACATAAGCTCAAAATCTGTAGAGAACAAGTGGTTTTGTATAATTTTAGAATGCTATGTCCATCTTTTAGATTTTTCTGAGGCGAACAGCAGGGGAGAACTAGGATCGAAATCTGAGCCTATAGAAAAACAAGGAGCTCCTATCTAACGCATAGTGCGGCGAGGGAGGCCCCAATTTTTTCTTTTGTTTTTTTGTTTCGTTTTCTGTTTTTTTATTGCTTCTTTAAAAATTGTTTGAGGTTCCAAAAAGGGTTTTGAATTTTTACAAAAAATAAAAAATGTTCACAAATTTGTAAAAAAGTTTGGGATTTTAAAAAATCTTCATGAATATAATTTTTTCACGAATTTAGAAAATGTTTTCGGATTTAAAAACTGCTCATGAATTTGAAAAAAATACCACGTATGTTAATTTATTTACTAATTTTAAAATGTTCACAGATTTGATTTTTGGGGGATTTCTAGAAAAACATGAATTTGATTTTATTGTGGGTAATTTATTTATTTTCCTGGATTTAAAAAATATTCGAAAATTTGAAAAATAGGATTTATCAAACGCACGTCTGCTGCTTGTCCTATGTTGGTCCAGTCCATGAGTAGACAATCTTCACGAATATAATAGAGTTGCCTCAAGGAATTCTTGAACATTAAGGGCTTCTTTGATTCAAAGAATTCCTGCTTAAATTTGAAGGATTCTATGTTTGATTGGTAGGATTGCAAACCATGTGCCTTTTTTAGGATTCCTTCGCATTCTATTTCATACATTTTTTCCCATCCAGGAATGCAAGAATAAGATTTTAAGAAATGCAAGAATTAAAAAAAACATAGGATTGTAATGCCATTTCATATTAATCCTACATGATTTTGGTTTATTTGATTGCATCATAAATAAAATATAGGATTCTTTGCAAGAGGTTTTAGTGGATGTTACAATTTCTATGGAATGCAGTACAAATGGGTCTTCAGGAAAATTTCTTATAGGATTCAACCCTATGAATCAAACAACCAGCATTGAAAATTTGCTAAGGATTCCAACCATCCAGAATTCCCATGAAAATCTTGTGAATCAAAGAGGCCTTGAAAGAATACTATGCATTTTATGTGCAAATCAAACATCCTCAAAATCACACAAAAATATCATTAAAATCTTATAGTATTTAAGGTGTCATGCCACTCTATTCCTATATTTTTTGTATAGATCAAATGCCATTAAAAAATGTTGAATGAGTATTTGAAAAAATGTTGAATAAGTATTAAAAATGTTGAATAAGTATTTGAAAAATATCGAACAAGTATTTAAAAATGTTGAATAACTATTTAAAATGTTAAAAAATATTTTAAAAATGCTAAAATAGTTATTAAAATGTTGAATAAGTATTTGAGAATTGTTGAATAAGCGTTCGGACAATGTTGAATGTGTATACAAAAAATGTTGATCAGTTATTAAAAAAAATTGACATATACAAAAATGTAGAGTGAAAATGAAAATAAACATAAGAGGAAAAATAAAAAAATGGAGAATTCTACCTGCGATGCTCCCTTTTCCCACTATTTTCGATTTAGTATGCGTGAGTGGGCCAGCCCGTTACAGGTGGAGTTCGCGGCAAGAGTTCCTGTAGCGCTCGCGTAATGCGAGAAGTAGCATAGGCGATGGTTTCAGACAGGACAATGCCGAAGGCGGTGACCTAGGGATGCAAGTGGGCGTCCCGCAAAGTACCGCATAAATAGAGGATTAGTTTAAATTGAACTAAATCTGAGATAAATCTGAGAGGGGTATTTATAACTAACCAAAACCTATTTTGCCTACGAAGCGGGGCGGATCGGGCACCGCCCTGCACCCCTACGGTGACCCAAGGAGAGTCAAAGGGTAGACAAAAAAACAAAAAGAAAGAGGCAAAGGGGTGAACGAAGGAAGAAGGGTTGGACTAGGGAGAGAACGTTTGCTACTTTTTTTTAGACAAAGAAAGCGCTACTGGGGATAGAATGGTTGAAGAAAGAAGAATATGATGTAACAATGAGAGTGGATTTTTGGAACCTAGGTGTATTGGAGGACCTTTTTTTTGTTTTTTTGCGAATGGAGGACCTTATTTTAAATACTTTAAAGATCACATTTAAAGTTCCAAAATATTCCAAAAAGAATTACATGTGATAATATGGATGTATATTACAGATGTGTAAAGTTTGGTGATGAAATAATTAAACATGTAAGCTATACAAAAATAATAAATGATGATTTCTAAATAATGAATAATACATGCACTATTCATCTTTTCAAAATGACAATTTTTTTCATTTTTGGGTAACTCACATGGTTACTTATTTCAGCATCAAAATTTGCACGTGTGTAATATACATCCATATAAACATGTTGATTTATTTTCAGGATTTTTTGAAACTTGAAAATAGCATTTTGGCACTATCCAAAGTATAGGGCTCCAATGCACCCGTCCTTCAAAGTGACTTTTTGTGTAACCGTTTGTTTTTATATAACGGGCAAACAACATTCATTTCCAATCGACTGAAACTGAAAAAAAAAAGATATTGAATTGCATAGCCCATAAATAGTTCTTTGGATAAAATGAAAGTTATTCGGAACCGATAACGTCCGAACGTCAGATTTTTGACGATTCGGGCCGAACCCGTTTCCTAACGTCGGATTATTTGCACCTATCTTAAAGCAGAAAAGATAGACACGTCAGCCAGAAAATTCGTTCGGTGAAACAGGCACTCGGCCCGAATGTATCCCGTCCTCCCTCTCGCGAGTCATCTTCTCCCCCGCGCCGCTCTTCTCCCACTCCACTCCTTTCTCCCACGCATCGCTGCAGGCCCCTCCTGATCGGGCCAGAGCCGCCGCGCCCGTGCACTTCTGGTGAGGATCCGGTGAGACGAGCCCGCAGACCCTCGCGCCTCTTTCCTCTCCTGCTCCCTCTCATTCCTTCCTCCTCCTCTGTTTCCCTCTCTCAGATCTCGTCTTCTCTGTACAGGAAGCATGACAAGAGGTCCATTTGCCCGCGCATGCGGCTCGGGTATCCCCAGCGCCGCCCATCTTCGACCGGATTTGGCGGCCGCGTCCTCTGTACCGCCTCGCATTCGACCAAGCGAGGGTCGCGGAGAGCACGAGGGGAGGGGGGAGGTCGTGGCGGAGGTCATAGCGGCCGGGGCGGCGAGGGTCGCGGAGCCGAGAAAGCTGGAGGCGACCTCGTCGGGCCGACATGGGGCGACCACGCCGCCGCGTTCCACATGCTGGAGACGGTGGCGACCACACACCCGTGTTCCTCAGGCTGCTGGTCGCCAAAGCAACCTTACCTGCTGCTCCCTCCCTCCATCACACACCTACTGACTGAATTTTCTACAGATGTTCAATTTTTTGTTGTTGTCCCGTTGAACTAGCTTGTTTAAGTTGCCATCATGTAGTTGAGGGAGGAGAGACCATTGCAAACTACATGATGCTTGATGCCGAAATTTTAGTTTAAGTTGCCATTGCGAATTTTATTTTAAGTTGCCATGGCAAATTTGTTGTAAAGAGCATGCCAATTTTAATTTAAATATGATGGCAAATTTTACATTTCTATAACATAACAAAATTTATTATGTAGCATCTTTAAATATACTTGTGAAGCCATGACAATTTTTAATTTATTTCGATGGCAGAAGTACTACATTTTCTATAACACATGGCAACTTTTGTAAAATTGGTGGTCTGATCACATAGCAAATTTGGGAGGGAATTATATTGTGTAGAGTTTTGCATGACAAATTTGCCATTCCTTTGTAGGGAATAAACATTTACTTGTTTTTTTTGTTATTTGTTGTCATTTTCTCAAAAGTTGCCATGTCTCAACATTTTTCATCTCTCAAAATTTGCCATGGAAAAATTCTATAATTAAGATGTTCAAAAACATGGCAAACTTGCCATGGCAAGTTAAGATGTTAAAAACATGAAAACTTGCCATGGCAAATTTCTCAAAACTTCCATGTCTCAACATTTTTCCATCTCTCAAAATTTGCCATGGCAATTTTCTTTAATTAAGATGTTCAAAAAATGGCAAACTTGCCATGGCAAGTTAAGATGTTAAAAAACATGGCAAACTTGCCATGTCTAAACATTTTTCCATCTCTTAAAATTTGCCATGGCAATTTTTAATTAAGATGTTCAAAAAATGGCAAACTTGCCATGTCTCAACATTTTTCCACCTCAACAAAATTTCCATGGCAATTTTCTTTAATTAATATGTTCAAAAACATGGCAAACTTGCCATGGCAAGTTAAGATGTTAAAAACATGAAAACTTGCCATGGCAAATTTCTCAAAACTTCCATGTCTCAACATTTTTCCATCTCTCAAAATTTGCCATGGAAATTTTCTTTAATTAAGATTTTCAAAAAATGGCAAACTTGCCATGGCAAGTTAAGATGTTAAAAAACATGGAAAACTTGCCATGTCTAAACATTTTTCCATC
>NC_041383.1:86686509-86687067 GCF_002162155.2 Triticum dicoccoides | reverse complement strand
CCATGTCTCAACATTTTTCCATCTCTCAAAATTTGCCATGGCAATTTTCTTTAATTAAGATGTTCAAAAAATGGCAAACTTGCCATGGCAAGTTAAGATGTTAAAAAACATGGCAAACTTGCCATGTCTAAACATTTTTCCATCTCTTAAAATTTGCCATGGCAATTTTTAATTAAGATGTTCAAAAAATGTCAAACTTGCCATGTCTCAACATTTTTCCACCTCTATAAAATTTCCATGGCAATTTTCTTTAATTAATATGTTCAAAAACATGGCAAACTTGCCATGGCAAGTTAAGATGTTAAAAACATGAAAACTTGCCATGGCAAATTTCTCAAAACTTCCATGTCTCAACATTTTTCCATCTCTCAAAATTTGCCATGGAAATTTTCTTTAATTAAGATGTTCAAAAAATGGCAAACTTGCCATGGCAAGTTAAGATGTTAAAAAACATGGAAAACTTGCCATGTCTAAACATTTTTCCATCTCTTAAAATTTGCCATGGCAATTTTTAATTAAGATGTTCAAAAAATGGCAAACTTGCCATGTCTCAACATT
>NC_041383.1:86652268-86686483 GCF_002162155.2 Triticum dicoccoides | reverse complement strand
GTTAAGATGTTAAAAACATGAAAACTTGCCATGGCAAATTTCTCAAAACTTCCATGTCTCAACATTTTTCCATCTCTCAAAATTTGCCATGGCAATTTTCTTTAATTAAGATGTTCAAAAAATGGCAAACTTGCCATGGCAAGTTAAGATGTTAAAAAACATGGCAAACTTGCCATGTCTAAACATTTTTCATCTCTTAGAATTTGCCATGGCAATTTTTAATTAAGATGTTCAAAAAATGGCAAACTTGCCATGTCTCAACATTTTTCCACCTCTACAAAATTTCCATGGCAATTTTCTTTAATTAATATGTTCAAAAACATGGCAAACTTTCCATGGCAAGTTAAGATGTTAAAAACATGAAAACTTGCCATGGCAAATTTCTCAAAACTTCCATGTCTCAACATTTTTCCATCTCTCAAAATTTGCCATGGCAATTTTCTTTAATTAAGGTGTTCAAAAAATGGCAAACTTGCCATGGCAAGTTAAGATGTTAAAAAACATGGCAAACTTGCCATGTCTAAACATTTTTCCATCTCTTAAAATTTGCCATGGCAATTTTTAATTAAGATGTTCAAAAAATGTCAAACTTGCCATGTCTCAACATTTTTCCACCTCTACAAAATTTCCATGGTAATTTTCTTTAATTAATATGTTCAAAAACATGGCAAACTTGCCATGGCAAGTTATGATTTAAAAAAACATTTTTCACCGCACTGTCGCCATGATGGCAAATATTGTATTGTAAACTTCATTTTTTTTGCCATCTTGTATCTATATGTATGTAAACTTCATGGCAACTTTTCCGTAGTGTAAACTTCGTAGTGATGTCATTTTTTTTGGTGTAAAGAAGCAAATTGCCATGGCTTTCTTCCTTTTATTGTGCCATTTAAAAAAAGATAAACTTGAGCATGGAATTTTTTTTCCATATAATGGCAAAATATCATGGCAATTTTTGTTGTGCAAACGACCAGTGTTTATCAGTCACATATATAAAAACTGGGCTTTTACTAGTCGTAACTTAACCTGGGCTTTATTCTTCGTTTTCTTCTTTACAGGAAAGAGGCCTGTAGGGCCTGGTGGGTGGGGCGTTCGGGCTGGGGTGTTTTCCTCCCGAACGAGTGGGTTCGGTCGATCTCCATCCGGTAGCGAACGAGTCGTTCGGCCTGGGGGTCTCCCAGCCCGAACGTTCGGTAGTTATTGACGTCCAAGTTATTACAATCGAGCCGGCAATGCCAAATGTAGCCTCACTGGAATGGTAAGCAAAAAAGAATCTCTGCAAACTTGAGAGCAGCTAGATCAAGATCCCCGGACCACGTTTCTTCCTCGAGCTCGATCCTGAATGGCGATGCCCCAGAACCAGAACGCACGGCAGTTGAGCTGCTTGGGACGACGAAACTACATGCAGAATGCCCGCGGACTGAACAGTGGATCGAACTTGAGCACTCGGCAGGCGAGAGTGCGCCGAGACGAAGCGCGCAGCCCTCCATGGAGATCGCGTTCAAGGCGGAGCGTGGCGAGACGGAGCAGCACATGCTCGTCCTCCTGCTCGGCCAGCGCCATGGACTCCACGACGCAGAACTGGCCGCCCCCCATGCAGGCGAGCCAGGCGGCGGAGTCGCTCGCCTTCGGGTCTGGGTCCGCGTACAACAGGCTGCCCGCGCTCACGAGCTCCCAGGTCGGCTGCCGCGGCGCGTCGCCGGAGCGCAGGGCGGCGAGGGGCGCCGGGACGTCGCAGGCGCACATGTACCCCGGCGAGTGGAGCCCGACCCAGGCGTCCAGGCCGGCGTCGTAGTGGCCCTGGCCCTGGAACGGCAGCAGCCACTCGCCGCGGGGCGTCCACTCGGCGTCGCCGCCGAGCGAGCCGACCGCCGTGTCGATGAGAAGGTACCGGCGTAGCCGCCGCGGCGCGTTGCGTGGGCGGACACGAAGATGGTGCGGCCGTCGGGGTGCAGCGCGTACGAGGTGATCTCGACGGGTTTGTCGTCGTCGTCCTCCGGGTCGCCGCCGCAGCCCGGCAGCCGCAGCGGCGACGAGACCCTCGACCACGCCCACCGGTGCTCCTGCAGCTCCTCCGCCTCCGAGTCTTCGGGGCCAGACGGCAGCGCCTCGTCCGACACCAACTCCAAGCAGTGCAGGCCTCCCTCGTGCAGCGCGTAGAGCCGCTCCCCGGCGGCAACGACGAAGCGCATGGTCAGCAGCGCGTCCGGGTGCGGGGGGCCGACGGCCAGCCTGTCGGTGTCCGTGTCGTACGCGACGGCGTGGGTCGTGAGCTGTCCGTCCGCCGCCGGCTGCCACAGGGCGAGGATTTTGCTGCCGAGGGCGCCGACCAGCACGCCCCCGGAGTCCTCCATGGATTCGAGTTGCAGCAGCGGAGGGTCGGCGAGACCCACGCCGTGGGCTTCGGCTTCGACCTTGTGGATGCTGTACCCATTCTGCCGGTCGTCCAGCACGACGTAGAGATGCTTCCGGCCGTGGCGCGGCCGCTTCCCGCCGTCGCCGCGGTCCGGTGATCGCAGCCGTTTGGCCATCTCGTCGAGACCGATCAATCAATCAGTCAATCTATCCGTGGAAGATTTACCAAGACGATTTGACCGATCGGCCGGCTACCCTGTCACGTTTATTCTTCCTTGCGCCGGACACATGTCGGAGACGAGCGAGCCCTCCGAGTCCGAGTTGCTGCTGGTCCGACCACAAGTGTTACTGCAGCGATCCGATAAGCACGACGTACGCTCCGACGACGAGCAGTTGCTGTTGCTCTTCCATGTGCAGATAGATGGCAATCGATGCACTACCGATAATTCCGGGGCACCACCGCCACGAGTTATTCGGCGGCGTCGGCGTCGGCGTCGGCATGATGAGCCCAGCTCCGGGTGAGATATGGCTTGGCGTGAAGCGACGGCGTGGGATACAGCTGCCTGCGTAACGAACCTGCCGCCCAAATCTCTCGCCGCGTCGCCCTGTCGTGCCGTGCGTTGTCAACCCACACACACAGACAAACCAGTTTAAGGAATGTTTCCAGGCCGCTTAGTCTTATTAGTGCCAACCAACCAACCGAGTTTGCTCTTCAAGATACACATGCATGCTTATCCATCAATTCAAAAGAGGGCAGGCAGATGGACACAGCTAGCCACAGAGAGATCTGCGTTTTGTTTATGATATATGAGTGATGTATATCTAGTATGCCTGTTATCGCACATACATTAATTCCTATGAACGCACGCATGCACACACACCATACCCCTATAAGCGTGCTCTGCTCCTAGCCATCGCAACAAACAGGAAGTTTCTTGGATCCGTTCGGATGCCAATTAATCGTGTGCCTTGGAGCGACCCAGACGCGCGCTTTGGCGGGAGGCGATGGGCGGAGATGGAGAAGGACGGAGAGAGGGATCGCCCACGGGAGTGTTGGAGCAGGCCGCGGACAGACCTAGACCAGGCCGCGCCGGCTTGACAGACATCATCATGGTGAGGAGCCCCTGAACTAGTGAGGGTGGGGACCCTGGCTAGCGAGAGTAGCAGACAACCGCCGGGGAGCGAGGGGATCATGGGGCGTGTCCGTCCATCCTAGCATTTAGAGAGTCCCCCTCCTCCACACCGACCTGGGTGTGAGGGAAACCCACACAAAGGATCGACGAGAGAGAGGAGGGCCTGGCATCGGGGGGCGCCCGACGAAGATGTCAGCACAGGGGCAAGTGCGAGCGAGGCGGCGGACAAAGATGCATGCCTTGACGTAGACGAGGCCGAGGGGCCGGGTGGGGGTGGTGAGGGAGGTGAGGACGCGACTCCTGATTGCCCCCACCGTTCGAGGACCCCTCGAAGAGGTGGAGTCATCCCCACTGTCGCATGGGTCGGGGTGCGCGGGTGGGAAGGGGCGTAGAGAGGACCCCTCGAGCACGATCCTTCGGACGCACATACATTCATTTTTTATGAACGTACGCAACTACGCACGCACACACATCGTCGAGTATTTGACAAAAAACTACCACATTTCACGTCACCGTCCTAGAGAACTACCACATTTTAAAAAGTGACCGAAAACTCTAGATCAGTACTATTTTTGTGACAAAAAACTTGTTGGAAATATGCCCTAGAGGCAATAATAAAAGCATTATTATTATATTTCCTTGTTCATGATAATTGTCTTTATTCATGCTATAATTGTGTTATCCGGAAATCGTAATACATGTGTGAATAACAGACACCAACATGTCCCTAGTGAGCCTCTAGTTGACTAGCTCGTTGATCAACAGATAGTCATGGTTTCCTGACTATGGACACTGGATGTCATTGATAACGAGATCACATCATTGGAAGAATGATGTGATGGACAAGACCCAATCCTAAACATAGCACAAGATCGTATAGTTCGTTTGCTAGAGTTTTCCAATGTCAAGTATCTTTTCCTTAGACCATGAGATCGTGTAACTCCCGGATACCGTAGGAGTGCTTTGGGTATGCCAAACGTCACAACGTAACTGGGTGACTATAAAGGTAGACTACGGGTATCTCCGAAAGTGTCTGTTGGGTGACATGGATCAAGACTGGGATTTGTCACTCCGTATGACGGAGAGGTATCACTGGGCTCACTCGGTAATGCATCATCATAATGAGCTCAGAGTGACCAAGTGTCTGGTCACGGGATCATGCATTACGGTACGAGTAAAGTGACTTGCCGGTAACGAGATTGAACAAGGTATTGGGATGCCGACGATCGAATCTCGGGCAAGTAACATATCGATAGACAAAGGGAATAGCGTACGGGATTGATTGAATCCTCGACATCGTGGTTCATCCGATGAGATCATCGTGGAGCATGTGGGAACCAACATGGGTATCCAGATCCCGCTGTTGGTTATTGACCGGAGAGTCGTCTCGGTCATGTCTGCTTGTCTCCCGAACCCGTAGGGTCTACACACTTAAGGTTCGGTGACGCTAGGGTTATGAAGATATGTATATGCAGAAACCCGAATGTTGTTCGGAGTCCCGGATGAGATCCCGGACGTCACGAGGAGTTCCGGAATGGTCCGGAGGTAAAGAATTATATATAGTAAGTGCTATTTCGGGCATCGGGACAAGTTTCGGGGTTATCGGTATTGTACCGGGACCACCGGAAGGGTCCCGGGGGTCCACCGGGTGGGGCCACCTGTCCCGGGGGGCCACATGGGCTGTAGGGGGTGCGCCTTGGCCTAGATGGGCCAAGGGCACCAGCCCCTATAGGCCCATGCGCCTAGGGTTTCCACCATGGAAGAGTCCATGTGGTGGAAGGCACCCCTAGGTGCCTTGGGGGGGAGGGAAACCTCCCCTTGGCCGCCGCCCCCCCTAGTAGATCTCATCTACTAGGGCCGGCGCCCCCCCTTGGCACCCCTATATATAGTGGGGGGAGAGGAGGGATTTCACACCAGCCCCTGGCGCCTCCACCTCCCCCCGTTACATCTCTCCCTCGTAGTCTCGGCGAAGCCCTGCTGCTGTGACGCCCTGCATCCACCACCACGCCGTCGTGCTGCTGGATCTTCATCAACCTCTCCTTCCCCCTTGCTGGATCAAGAAGGAGGAGACGTCTCCCGTCCCGTACGTGTGTTGAACGCGGAGGTGCCGTCCGTTCGGCGCTGGTCATCGGTGATTTGGATCACGTCGAGTACGACTACATCATCACCGTTCTTTTGAACGCTTCCGCTCGCGATCTACAAAGGTATGTAGATGCATCCAATGACTCGTTGCTAGATGAACTCCTAGATGATCTTGGTGAAACGAATAGGAAAATTTTTGTTTTCTGCAACGTTCACCAAAAGTGGCATCATGAGCTAGGTCTATGCGTAGTTCTTCTTGCGCGAGTAGAACACAATTTGTTGTGGGCGTAGATTTGTCAACTTTCTTGCCGTTACTAGTCCTTTCTTACTTCAGCGGTATTGTGGGATGAAGCGGCCCGGACCAACCTTACACGTACGCTTACGTGAGACCGGTTCCACCGACTAACATGCACTAGTTGCATAAGGTGGCTGGCGGGTGTCTGTCTCTCCTACTTTAATTGGAGCGGAATCGATGAACAGGGTCCTTATGAAGGGTAAATAGAAGTTGACAAATCACATTGTGGCTTTAACGTAGGTAAGAAAACGTTCTTGCTAGAACCCTAATTCAGCCACGTAAAACTTGCAACAACAATTAGAGGACGTCTAACTTGTTTTTGCAGCAAGTGGTTTGTGATATGATATGGCCAAAGTTGTGATGAATGATGAATGATCTATATGTGATGTATGAGATGTTCATGCTATTGTAATAGGAATCACGACTTGCATGTCGATGAGTATGACAACCGGCAGGAGCCATATGAGTTGTCTTTATTCTTTTATATGACCTGCGTGTCATCAAGAAACGCCATGTAAATTACTTTACTTTATTGCTAAACGCGTTAGCCATAGTAGTAGAAGTAATAGTTGGCGAGCAACTTCATGGAGACACGATGATGGAGATCATGATGATGGAGATCATGGTGTCAAGCCGGTGACAAGATGATCATGGAGCCCCAAGATGGAGATCAAAGGAGCTATGTGATATTGGCCATATCATGTCACGTTTATTATTTGATTGCATGTGATGTTTATCATGTTTTGCATCTTGTTTACTTAGAACGACGGTAGTAAATAAGGTGATCCCTCACAATAAATTCAAGAAGTGTTCCCCCTAACTGTGCACCGTTGCGACAGTTCGCTGTTTCAAAACACCACGTGATGATCGGGTGTTTTATTCAGACGTTCACATACAACGGGTGTAAGACAGATTTACACATGCAAACACATAGGTTGACTTGACGAGCCTAGCATGTACAGACATGGCCTCGGAACACAGAAGACCGAAAGGTCGAGCACGAGTCGTATAGAAGATACGATCAACATGAAGATGTTCACCGATGTTGACTAGTCCGTCTCACGTGATGATCGGACACTGTCTAGTTTAACTCGGATCATGTAATACTTAGATGACTAGAGGGATGTCTAATCTAAGTGGGAGTTCACTAATAATTTGATTAGTTGAACTTAATTATCATGAACTTAGTCTAAAATCTTTGCAATATGTCTTGTAGATCAAATGGCCAACGTAGTCCTCAACTTCAACGCGTTCCTAGAGAAAACTAAGCTGAAAGACGATGGCAGCAACTATACGGACTGGGTCCGGAACCTGAGGATCATCCTCATAGCTGCCAAGAAAGATTATGTCCTACAAGCACCGCTTGGTGACGCACCCGTTCTCCCTGCAGAACAAGATGTTATGAACGCTTGGCAGGCACGTTTCGATGACTACTCCCTCGTTCAGTGCGGCATGCTTTACATCCTAGAGCCGGGGCTCCAAAAGCGTTTTGAGAGACATGGAGCATATGAGATGTTCGAAGAGCTGAAAATGGTTTTCCAAGCTCATGCCCGGGTCGAGAGATATGAAGTCTCCGACAAATTCTTCAGCTGTAAGATGGAGGAAAACAGTTCTGTCAGTGAGCACATACTCACTATGTCTGGGTTGCATAACCGCTTGACTCAGCTGGGAGTTAATCTCCCGGATGATGCGGTCATTGACAGAATCCTCCAGTCGCTTCCACCAAGCTACAAGAGCTTTGTGATGAACTTCAATATGCAGGGGATGGAAAAGACCATTCCTGAAGTATTTGCTATGCTGGAATCAGCAGAGGTAGAAGTCAGGAAGGAACATCAAGTGTTGATGGTCAATAAAACCACTAAGTTCAAGAAAGGCAAGGGTAAAAAGAACTTCAAGAAGGACGGCAAGGAGGTTGCCGCGCCCGGCAAGCAAGCTACCGGGAAGAAGCCAAAGAATGGACCCAAGCCCGAGACTGAGTGCTTTTATTGCAAGGGAAGCGGTCACTGGAAGCGGAACTGCCCTAAGTACTTAGTGGATAAGAAGGCCGGCAAAACAAAAGGTATATGTGATATACATGTAATTGATGTGTACCTTACTAGTGCCCGTAGTAGCTCCTGGGTATTTGATACCGGTGCAGTTGCTCACATTTGTAACTCAAAGCAGGGGCTGCGGAATAAGCGGAAACTGGCAAAGGACGAGGTGACGATGCGCGTCGGGAATGGTTCCAAGGTCAATGTGATCGCCGTCGGCATGCTACCTCTGCATCTCCCTTCGGGATTAGTTTTAAACCTTAATAATTGTTATTTAGTACCAGCTTTGAGCATGAACATTGTATTAGGATCTCGTTTAATTCGAGATGGCTACTCTTTTAAATCTGAGAATAATGGTTGTTCCATTTTTATGAGAGATATGTTTTATGGTCATGCTCCTATGGTGAATGGTTTGTTCTTTATGAATCTTGAACGTGATGCTACACATGTTCATAATGTGAGTACCAAAAGAAGTAAGGTTGATAATGATAGTCCCACATACCTGTGGCACTGCCGCCTTGGTCACATAGGTGTCAAACGCATGAAGAAGCTCCATGCTGATGGACTTTTAGAGTCTCTTGATTATGAATTATTTGACACATGCGAACCATGCCTTATGGGTAAAATGACCAAGACTCCGTTCTCAGGAACAATGGAGCGAGCAACCGACTTATTGGAAATCATACATACTGATGTGTGCGGTCCAATGAGTGTTGAGGCTCGCGGTGGCTATCGTTATGTTCTCACCCTCACTGATGATTTAAGTAGGTATGGGTATATCTACTTAATGAAACACAAGTCTGAGACCTTTGAAAAGTTCAAGGAATTTCAGAGTGAGGTTGAAAATCAACGTGACAGGAAAATCAAGTTTCTACGATGAGATCGTGGAGGAGAATACTTGAGTCACGAGTTTGGAGCACACTTAAGAAAATGTGGAATAGTTTCACAACTCACGCCGCCTGGAACACCTCAGCGTAATGGTGTGTCCGAACGTCTTAATCGCACTCTGTTAGATATGGTGCGATCTATGATGTCTCTTACCGATTTACCGCTTTCTTTTTGGGGCTATGCTTTAGAGACTGCCGCATTCACTTTAAATAGGGCTCCGTCGAAATCCGTTGAGACGACACCGTATGAATTGTGGTTTGGGAAGAAACCTAAGCTGTCGTTTCTAAAAGTTTGGGGATGCGATGCTTATGTCAAGAAACTTCAACCTGAAAAGCTCGAACCCAAGTCGGAAAAATGCGTCTTCATAAGATACCCAAAAGAAACTATTGGGTACACCTTCTACCTCAGATCCAAAGGCAAGATCTTTGTTGCCAAGAATGGGTCCTTTCTGGAGAAAGAGTTTCTCTCGAAAGAAGTAAGTGGGAGGAAAGTAGAGCTTGATGAAGTATTACCTCTTGAACCGGAAAATGGCGCAACTCAAGAAAATGTTCCTGAGGTGCCTGCACCGACTAGAGAGGAAGTTAATGACAATGATCAAGATACTTCTGATCAAGCCCCTACTGAAATTCGAAGGTCCACAAGGACACGTTCCGCACCAGAGTGGTACGGCAACCCTGTCTTGGAAATCATGCTGTTAGACAACGGTGAACCTTCGAACTATGAAGAAGCGATGGCGGGCCCGGATTCCGACAAATGGCTAGAAGCCATGAAATCCGAGATAGGATCCATGTATGAAAACAAAGTATGGACTTTGACTGACTTGCCCGTTGAGCGGCGAGCCATAGAAAATAAATGGATCTTTAAGAGGAAGACAGACGCGGATGGTAATGTGACCATCTATAAAGCTCGGCTTGTCGCTAAGGGTTATCGACAAGTTCAAGGGGTTGACTACGATGAGACTTTCTCACCGATAGCGAAGCTGAAGTCCGTCCGAATCATGTTAGCAATTGCCGCATTCTATGATTATGAAATATGGCAAATGGACGTCAAAACGGCATTCCTTAATGGTTTCCTTAAGGAAGAATTGTATATGATACAGCCGGAAGGTTTTGTCGATCCTAAGAATGCTGACAAAGTGTGCAAGCTCCAACGCTCGATTTATGGGCTGGTGCAAGCATCTCGGAGTTGGAACATTCGCTTTGATGAGATGATCAAAGCATTTGGGTTTACACAGACTTATGGAGAAGCCTGCGTTTACAAGAAAGTGAGTGGGAGCTCTGTAGCATTTCTCATATTATATGTAGATGACATACTTTTGATGGGAAATGATATAGAACTCTTGGACAGCATCAAGGCCTACTTGAATAAAAGTTTTTCAATGAAGGACCTTGGAGAAGCTGCTTATATATTAGGCATCAAAATCTATAGAGATAGATCGAGACGCCTCATAGGTCTTTCACAAAGCACATACCTTGATAAGATATTGAAGAAGTTCAATATGGATCAATCCAAGAAGGGGTTCTTGCCTGTGTTACAAGGTATGAAATTGAGCTCAGCTCAATGTTCGACCACGGCAGAAGATATAGAAGAGATGAGCGTCATCCCCTATGCCTCAGCCATAGGTTCTATTATGTATGCCATGCTGTGTACCAGACCTGATGTTAACCTTGCCGTCAGTTTGGTAGGAAGGTACCAAAGTAATCCCGGCAAGGAACACTGGACAGCGGTCAAGAATATCCTGAAGTACCTGAAAAGGACTAAGGAAATGTTTCTCGTTTATGGAGGTGACGAAGAGCTCGTCGTAAAGGGTTACGTCGACGCTAGCTTCGACATAGATCTGGATGACTCTAAGTCACAAACCGGATACGTGTATATTTTGAATGGTGGGGCAGTAAGCTGGTGCAGTTGCAAGCAAAGCATCGTGGCGGGATCTACATGTGAAGCGGAGTACATGGCAGCCTCGGAGGCAGCACATGAAGCAATATGGGTGAAGGAGTTCATCACCGACCTAGGAGTCATACCCAATGCGTCGGGGCCGATCAAGCTCTTCTGTGACAACACTGGAGCTATTGCACTTGCCAAGGAGCCCAGGTTTCACAAGAAGACAAGGCACATCAAGCGTCGCTTCAACTCCATTCGTGAAAATGTTCAAGATGGAGACATAGAGATTTGTAAAGTACATACGGACCTGAATATAGCAGATCCGTTGACTAAACCTCTCCCTAGAGCAAAACATGATCAACACCAGAATTCTATGGGTGTTCGATTCATCACAATGTAACTAGATTATTGACTCTAGTTCAAGTGGAAGACTGTTGGAAATATGCCCTAGAGGCAATAATAAAAGCATTATTATTATATTTCCTTGTTCATGATAATTGTCTTTATTCATGCTATAATTGTGTTATCCGGAAATCGTAATACATGTATGAATAACAGACACCAACATGTCCCTAGTGAGCCTCTAGTTGACTAGCTCGTTGATCAACAGATAGTCATGGTTTCCTGACTATGGACACTGGATGTCATTGATAACGAGATCACATCATTGGGAGAATGATGTGATGGACAAGACCCAATCCTAAACATAGCACAAGATCGTATAGTTCGTTTGCTAGAGTTTTCCAATGTCAAGTATCTTTTCCTTAGACCATGAGATCGTGTAACTCCCGGATACCGTAGGAGTGCTTTGGGTATGCCAAACGTCACAACGTAACTGGGTGACTATAAAGGTAGACTACGGGTATCTCCGAAAGTGTCTGTTGGGTGACATGGATCAAGACTGGGATTTGTCACTCCGTATGACGGAGAGGTATCACTGAGCTCACTCGGTAATGCATCATCATAATGAGCTCAGAGTGACCAAGTGTCTGGTCACGGGATCATGCATTACGGTACGAGTAAAGTGACTTGCCGGTAACGAGATTGAACAAGGTATTGGGATGCCGACGATCGAATCTCAGGCAAGTAACATATCGATAGACAAAGGGAATAGCGTACGGGATTGATTGAATCCTCGACATCGTGGTTCATCCGATGAGATCATCGTGGAGCATGTGGGAGCCAACATGGGTATCCAGATCCCGCTGTTGGTTATTGACCGGAGAGTCGTCTCGGTCATGTCTGCTTGTCTCCCGAACCCGTAGGGTCTACACACTTAAGGTTCGGTGACGCTAGGGTTATGAAGATATGTATATGCAGAAACCCGAATGTTGTTCAGAGTCCCGGATGAGATCCCGGACGTCACGAGGAGTTCCGGAATGGTCCGGAGGTAAAGAATTATATATAGGAAGTGCTATTTCGGGCATCGGGACAAGTTTCGGGGTTATCGGTATTGTACCGGGACCACCGAAAGGGTCCCGGGGGTCCACCGGGTGGGGCCACCTGTCCCGGGGGGCCACATGGGCTGTAGGGGGTGCGCCTTGGCCTAGATGGGCCAAGGGCACCAGCCCCTATAGGCCCATGCGCCTAGGGTTTCCACCATGGAAGAGTCCATGTGGTGGAAGGCACCCCTAGGTGCCTTGGGGGGGAGGGAAACCTCCCCTTGGCCGCCGCCCCCCCTAGTAGATCTCATCTACTAGGGTCGGCGCCCCCCCTTGGCACCCCTATATATAGTGGGGGGGAGAGAAGGGATTTCACACCAGCCCCTGGCGCCTCCACCTCCCCCCGTTACATCTCTCCCTCGTAGTCTCGGCGAAGCCCTGCTGCTGTGACGCCCTGCATCCACCACCACGCCGTCGTGCTGCTGGATCTTCATCAACCTCTCCTTCCCCCTTGCTGGATCAAGAAGGAGGAGACGTCTCCCGTCCCGTACGTGTGTTGAACGCGGAGGTGCCGTCCGTTCGGCGCTGGTCATCGGTGATTTGGATCACGTCGAGTACGACTACATCATCACCGTTCTTTTGAATGCTTCCGCTCGCGATCTACAAAGGTATGTAGATGCATCCAATGACTCGTTGCTAGATGAACTCCTAGATGATCTTGGTGAAACGAATAGGAAAATTTTTGTTTTCTGCAACGTTTCCCAAAAAAACTATCAAGTTGAGTTGATGACCATTTTTATGATTTTATACCTGTTTAGGACATGTGGGACCTGCGTGTCAGAGCTGAGGTGGTGGAGAAGTCAACTCTGTTTATTTCAACAGTTATATTAACCGTTATTACAGGTGGGTCCCACATGCCAGCATCTACCTTCTTCTTCCTCATCCTCTTTCTCTCTTAGGCATTTCAACGAACATCTGGTGTTCATACCCGTGTGGTGAAACAGAGCATGGGCACGCTGTCGAGGACGCGGAGCTCGCCCTACCGCGTCGCCGGTGGCCTTGTCTGCAAGCTTCGCGAGCGCCGCGAGCTCCGGCGCGCCGCGCGCGGTGCGGCAGGAGGAGCCTAGTCGCGCGCGCGAAGCTGCTCCGCCCAGGCTGCCGCACAGCCGGTCCAGCGGCGAACAGGGCGCGGCGCCGGAGCTGGACGCGTCGTGGACGCCGACCGCCAAGAAGAGGAGGAGAGCGCGGAGCATAGGAGAGGAGGTGCCCATGGGCAGCGCGGGCGAGCACTGGCCTGAGGGCGCCGGAGCCGGCTTCTTTCGCGCGGAGGAGGATGTCTTTGGCATGGACGGACCACTTCGGCAACGGGCTGGGTGGATGCAACGGCAGAGGAGCGGCGATGCCCTGCCCGACCATGGGATGCTGCTCCAGATGGTGGTGTAGGGGAGCACCCCGCCAATAGCCGTGGTGGCGCTCGCGGCCGTGCCCATGGCGATGGGCTGAGATGGAGAAGGACGGAGAGAGGGATTGCCCATGGGGTCGCCCACGGGAGTGTCAGAGCGGGCCGTGGATAGACCCAGACCAGGTGCGCCAGCTTGATAGGCATCATAATGGCGAGGAGCCCCTGCACTGGTGAGGGTGGGGACCTTGGAGAGTGAGAGTAGCAGACAACCCTCGGGGAGCGAGGGGGATCACGGGGGCGTGTCCGTCCATCCCGGCATTTAGATAGTCCTCCTCCTCCGCACCGGTGTGAGGAGAACCCACACAAAGGATCGGTGAGTGAGAGGTGGGCCTGGCATTAGGGATGGCCGATGAAGATGTCAGCACAGGGCCGAGCGCGAGGGAGGCGGCGGGCAAAGATGCCTGCCCTGACGCGAGGGAGGCGACGAGGCCGAGGGGCCAATGACTCCTCGGGAAGAGGTGGAGTCATCCCCACCATCGCCTGTGCTGGGGTGCGCAGGTGGGGAGGGGCGTAGAGAGGACCCCTCCGGACGCATATACACTTATATTCCCATGAACGTACGCAACTGCGCATGCACACACATCGTACCCCCATGAGCATTGCTCTGTTCATATCTATCACAACAAACAGGAAGTCCAACTGTGCGCGCGAGGCAGCGCAACATGATGGTCACCGTCGCCCGCCCATCAGCTGATCAGCCCACCCACCTAATTGACGCGTCCGCCATTAAACAAACGCCAGACACATCAGCCCAGTGGCGCTTTCCAATCGCTTTCCAGGTCGATTTGCGTGCCCTTTCTGTAATCTTTGGTTGCCACTGGATTCATCTGCAACTTGCGCTGGCCCATCCATTGCCTTGCTTGCTTTCCTTTGGCTGTGGGCTCCCGGGGGACAACAGGGCTGTACTGTACCACTAGGATTATACTGCATGCCAGTATATGCTCACCTTTTTAAACCTTGGAAGGTTTAAACAATGAAAAAGAAAGAAAAACGAAGCGACCAAATCCGCGATCGACAAACTACAACTATGACCATATCCGCACCGACCGTCTCATGACAACGGTATCGGCATGAATAGATCTCAAAAAGGAGTGACTAGCCCTCAGTCGGTTGAAAAAACGAAGTCGGTTTTATTCATACACATCTAAGAAATATTTACCGTGTTATTAAAAAAAATGTTTATCTGCTGCAAAAAATATGTAGTGCTTGTTTTCACAACTCAAACAAATATCTTGCACATATCTCCATGTCGACCGGGATTTTACGAATCACCGGCAGACTGAGAATTAGCAAACCCGATCTGAAATAGCCTAGTTTTTTTTTAACACATAGTACAATCGTAAATACTCGCATACACACACATACACTCACCGAAACAGCCTAGGTTTAGCAAACCGAAAATACTGCTTTACCTTTTTTATCTGCAATATAAAGGCTTTACTTTCGTGAAAGGAAAAAACTTTTATTTTTTGCTTTGGCTGGCCATTGTTTTATCGGGGAACACCCTGCGCTTTCCGAAAATCCCACTCATCCTCCCTGTCGCCGCATTTCGCCAGCTAATTATAAGCCTTTCTCCTCTCACTCCAGGCAAGCACGAGAGCATCCCAAATCCCAATTTTTCGTGGCCTCCCCGTCGCTCCGATCCTCGCCGGCCGGGCGGCAGCCCCAGTCCCAGATCCGCCCCCCTGCGGCGCCCCGCCATTGTCGCCGTCCCCGACCTTCTCCCCGCAGGGAATGGTGCACTGTGGGCGGCGGTAGGCAGACACGAGCACGGCTGCGGGGGCAAGAAGAGGCGGCGGCGAGATGGCCGGCGCGGAGAGGGAGAGGAGAAAGATGCCGCTGCCGCCGGCGCTGCCCCTGGCCACGCTGATCGGGCGCGAGCTCCGCGCGGGGGGCTCCGAGCGCCCGGCGCTGCGCTACGGCCACGCCGGCTTCGCCAAGCGCGGGGAGGACTACTTCCTCGTCAAGCCCGACTGCCTCCGCGTCCCCGGCGACCCCTCCACCGCCTTCTCCGTCTTCGCCGTACTGCTCCGCCCCCTCCTTCGTGTCCGGTTCGTCGTTGGTCTGTGGAAATCTGTGATCTGACGGGTTCGCTGGATCTGTGGCCATTTCGCCAGGTGTTCGACGGCCACAACGGGGTGTCGGCGGCGGTGTTCAGCAAGGAGCACCTGCTGGAGCACGTGATGAGCGCGCTCCCGCCCGACATCGGCAGCCGCGAGGACTGGCTGCAGGCGCTGCCCCGCGCGCTCGTCGCCGGCTTCGTCAAGGCCGACATCGACTTCCAGCGCAAGGGTGAGACGGATCGTGTGTGCAGATGGCGTTTGCGGAGCACGCCTGTTGAGCATGTCGCTAAATATCGCCGGCTGTGTGTTTACTCAGGGGAGGTGTCGGGGACGACGGCTACGCTGGTGGTCGTCGATGGGTTCACGGTCACCGTGGCGTCGGTCGGGGATTCCCGGTGCATCCTGGACACGCAGGGCGGCGAGCTGCAGCTGCTAACCGTCGACCACAGGCTGGAGGAGAATGTCGAGGAGAGGGAGCGTGTCACGGCGAGCGGTGGGGAGGTCGGCCGTCTGAATCTCTTCGGCGGGCAGGAGGTAGCAATCTTCTTTAGACCGAACAAACTGTCCCTTACAAAACATGGAAATTTAGATTGAGCAAGTGAATAACTTGTTTGGTGTTCAGTCTGATGATGCATTGTTGTGTGAATGATTTTTCTTAGGTTGGCCCTCTCCGTTGTTGGCCAGGTGGTTTGTGCCTCTCAAGATCCATTGGAGACATGGATGTTGGGGAGTACATTGTGCCCGTTCCACATGTCAAGCAAGTGAAGGTGGGTAGGCATTACAAAATGAGTGTAATTTGTAGCTTCTTTTGTGGAGTTGTTAAAGTTGTCTCTTTCTCTTTGGTAATCTCAGCTCTCAAGTGTCGGAGGAAGGCTGATAATGGCATCTGATGGCATATGGGATGCGCTATCCAATGAGGCAGCGGCCAAGTCATGCCGAGGATTGCCCGCAGAACTCGCTGCAAAGCTTGTGGTTAAGGTAACTATGCCTGTAGCCAGTAGCATGTAGTACCTAGATTATCCATGGCTGTGGACACGATTCACTCAATTGCCATTCTGATATCTGTTTTTATGTATGCAGCAAGCTCTGAAAAAATGTGGGCTGAAAGATGATACCACCTGTGTGGTGGTTGACATCATCCCATCTGATCATCATTTGACATCGCCACAGTTATCCCCAAAGAGAAATCAGAACAAGCTCAAGTCTCTTCTTTTTCGTAGAAGGTCGCACAGTTCGGTTGGAAAGTTTGGAGGCAAGTCTGCCTCTATTGGTTCCGTGGAGGAGTTATTTGAGGAAGGCTCTGCAATGTTGGAAGAAAGGTACGTTCTAGTTGCTACTGCAATGATCCGGCAAACTTGTTGAGTTAATTATTTTCTCATAGTTCTGTGTGCTTTCTTATATATTATGCTATTTTACATCTGTGAATTTTCATTGAGCATCTATCATGCCTGTTGCCTATTTGATCACATACCTTTGCTGTGGCATGCTAAGACGTAGATTAGGATGTGTTCTTGTCAATTTCTTACAGCATTTGGATAGCCTTTTGTATGTATCATGGCTTATGTAACTCTTTTATATCATGTTTCCCACTTTGGTGCCAACATGTTTTTTTTTTCTTATCAAGTACCTACTCCCATTCCTGTCCATTGTTATGGGTGACAAGAACCCTCTGAACCGCTTGCCACCTGCACTTGTCTGCATGATTATTTTTGTGCATATGCTTCATTCAGCTTTCAGCTGTTTATCACACTTGCTGGCACCGAAGAATTTTATTTAGTTCAGAATGTTATACTCTGGAATCACAATAGAGTAATAAGTGTTATGTTGATGATCTCAGTTTGACATTCCTCAGTCATCCATCTGTAATTTGTTGTGTGATTGTGAATCATGCTTATTGCGACTCCTCTTCAGTTACTTTTTTTTAATAAATTCTATGGATAGCTACTGGCAACAGGATGATTCTCTTGACACGATTATTTGTTGAAACCTTTTGTTGACACCTTGCATCACCTTTATTGTATATTTCAGAGCTTTTGGTTCAAAGATTGAATTTAGAGGTATATGACTGCGGATCAATCAAATTGTAACCATTTAATCAAGTGTGGCTCAAACTTGGGCATAGTTCTGTGCCACTCTATTTATAGCCGATAACAATGTTTAGCTGAATTCCCATGCTGTATGCCCTTACTCTGGGCACTGATTTGTCTTCTTTCATGGTATGCTTTTGAGAAGAAAAGTACACGATATGCTTGATTGGTTTTTACATTTGGCATCTGCATTTGAGAGTAGGTAAACAAACTGCATGACGAGTGATTAGAAGTGTACTCCCTCCGTTTCTAAATATAAGCCTTTTTAAAGATTCTAGTGCGGACTACATGCGGAGCAAAATGAGTGAATCTACACTATAATACGTCTATATTACATCCGAATGTAGCCCGTATTAAAATCTCAAAAAGGTCTTATATTTAGAAATGGAGGGAGTAGAACATAGAAGTGCTGTGATGCTCTTCTGATTAATGTTTGTGTTCTTTGTGGAGAAATGACAGTCCAGAATTACTTGTCTATTTGCTCACACCCAGTCCATTAAGCACCGTGCTTTGTTCTTGCAGGTTGGGTAGGAATCTGTCCTTGAAAGCAGCTTCACCACCTTCTCGCTGTGCGATCTGCCAAGTGGACCAAGAACCATTTGAAGGATTGATGGAGGAGAATGGAGGTAGCCACTGCTCTTCTCCATACGCGCCTTGGGGAGGCCCGTATCTTTGTCTGGAGTGTCGGAAAAAGAAAGACGCAATGGAGGGCAAGAGACCGAGCTGCTCGACAGCATGTAGGTGAAAAGGAAGCATGACTTGTGTCAAAAGTATGCTTCTTCTCCGTGTAAAAACTAAAGAGATGGGGATAAGTTGTTGGTGATTCAATTATTATTGTTTGCTGAACCTAACTAGATTCTCAGCCCGGTATAAATTGTATTTGGCTGCTAACCAGTTTGTTGCCTATGAACAATCCTAATATTGGATTCTTTTAAAATATATTATCGAGGAAAATACGGTGCAGACTGTACCATTGTGTGGGGAGAAACGATCTGCCTATTTATTGTGTGTTTTTGTGTGTTAGGGCCTATCATTTCTATTATTAATCTTGGAATGTATTTTTGCCTGAAGCGAAGTATGAGCTGAGCCAACTCTGTAAACACCGGATTTTGGTTGTTTCACGTTTGTTTCCATGTGTACGCATTTTCTTCTGCATACACATGATCTTTTTTTCTATTAGTGTACTTCCTCTGTGCCGCAATATATGAGGGAGTAGCATTTAGCCGTTGTATCTGGATTCCTTTGTTATATGTGCAAGGAATGAATTTACTCCCTCGGTCCCAAAATATAAGAACATTCTTAACACTACACTGGTGTCAGAAACGTTCTTATATTATGGGACGAAGGAAGTACTTTAGAAGAAGTTGGCTATATTGCACAGAGCTTTTGTTGGCTAATCGCAGGGCTAAATAACCATCTCCACTCGGGCCTGTTGATCCGGTAAAGAGAGATTTAATTGATTAAAAATGTTGCATCAAGATCTATAAATTATTTACTTTCGACCTCTCTGCATAATTAAGATTAAGATGCACATATCACACACAAGGAGAACAAAAACATTACTAGGTAACATAGGCTGCGACAAAAAGAATAATGCCGTCTAAGGTGATCGAGGGCGAGTATGAGACTAAATCCCCATCCATTTTGGGTAAAACTTTTCTTGGCTACCTGTTTCTCAAATCCACATATTATTATTGTTTACTAATTTTTTTATCATTTCTACATAGGCAAAACGGCCAACAAAGTGTGGCTGCCCCACCTTGAGTGTCTTAATTTTCGTAGATAATTAGCGTGGATGTATTCACATTTAAAAAAAATAGGGGTTTGATTCTTTTATCTTTGTGGCAAAAAAATGGCTATTTACATGCCACTTTCGTTTCTTGAGGTTGTCTTTCGTTGAAACAATCCCTTCATGGAGAAATTTAAGTAAGACATTAACTTTCAATGGATTTTAAGCTTTCAAATTCTATTAGTATTAACTGGAGCATCACAATGGACTAGAGCCCGGCAGGGTGTCACAAAATATTCCTAGCCTTCAAATTAAAGTAAGATATTCACGTAAAAAAAATTAAAGTAAGATATTAACTTTAGTGGATTTTTAAGCTTTCAAATTCTATTAGTATTAACTGGAGCATCACAATGGACTAAGCCCGGCAGGGTGTCACAAAAGATCTACGTAGTTGATAAGAGCATCTCCAATAGCTTGTCTATATGGATGTCTATACTCGTTTTTCACGACGTGAGCCCAAAACAAGCGTCCAACAGCTTGTCTATATGGTCGTCCAAATATACACATCCTCTAAATCGACCTCGACAATGTCCACGCCTGGACAATGTGAAGGCATCGTCTAAACTCAGTTGTAGTCATGATTTCTTTCTCTCCCCAGCAACGGCCCACCTGTCATGGTCCCTGTATATAGACGTTCTGATGCAAAACTGGATGTGTATATGAGGGAATCTTTTTAGACCATTTTTTATATGAATATATAGACATCCAAATATACACATGCTATTGGAGATGCTCTAAAGAAGCCTAAACTAAATACGGTTTGGAGTTTGAGGCTTATCCAATCAAATGTAGAACTAGTGAAATTGGAAATGAACACAAGATGACAATAGTTAGAAAAAATCCCCTCATACTACCGCATTATTTATTATATTTTTCTTTTACCTTTTTTCTCTAGCTCAAATTTTATCGGTGCAGTCTGTGCGTGCCATTTTACTTCTTTGGAACTACTACTCTACTGTGCAGCCGACGATTCTTGCACGAACTTCCGACGATGCTTAATCCCGCTGAAACAGCGCATATACTTTCATTCACTGTGAAAAGGGAAGTGGATCCTCTAACATTGAGAAGAAAAGTTAGAGAAGCTACAATATCCTAACATCCCTTCTTTCGATCCATATAATTATTGGCTAAAACGACTTAAATTAATTTGCAAATAGATGATCTACTGTGTATATTTCTCTATCTAATATTAAAGGACGGATTGTTTTTCACTTTTTTTGGTCCGCAGTAATCTTTTCGTACGTCGCTAGCAAAGGCAGACTTTGACGCGTGCGAACGCATCTCTTACGTTGCTTGTATAGATTCTAAGCCCGTTGTGTGGCCCAACGCTAGCTGACCTTAATTATGGGCCAAGTGATGCGTGTGGGCTTGCTGGTCCTTTGGGTGGAAAAACAAAATGCCACTTAAATAAAATAAATAAATGTGTGCCCGATGGAGTTGCACCCCGACCGCACACTGTATGGAAGCGCTGCCAACCACATGAGCTAGCAACTTAGTACAGCTATTTAGCAGCGTTAGAATTAAAGTAGTATGTACAGCTGCAGATCTGTTTTTAATTTATTTCCAATAATTCTTGGAAAAAATGTGAATTTTTTTCCTTAAATATTTGCATAATGTTTGAAAATGTTGAATAAATTCCGAAATTAAAACAAAGTTTTAAAACCTGAATAATTTTTGGACTACGTGAACAATTATTGAAAACATGATTTTTCTTTGAAATTATAAATATGTATTGAAATTTTTATATACGATGAACAATATTAAATTTACATTGAACATATTTTGACATACTCTCAACTATTTTTATATACACATTGACCATTTTTGTGATATAGGCTGAACAATATTAAAATACAATTTGAACAATTTTTAAATATAGATAGAAAAATTTTGTATTATACATTGAACATTTTTTAAATACACATTGAATATATGTACGTTGAACAATATTTAAATTTACATTGAAAATTTTGTGATATACTCTGAACAATTTTTGAATTGTAAACAAATATAAAGTGAATATTTTTTGAAAACAGAACAGTTTTCTCAAAAACGTAAACATTTTATGAAATGTGAACAATTTGGAAACTGTGAACAAATTTTGAAAATGATGGCATTTTCGGCATTCCTAACTATATTTAAATTTTAGGACAACTATTTGAACACGGGAAAAAGGAAAAGGAAAAGAAAGAAAAAACGTAAAAGGAAACAAAAAACGAAAAAAAAAACAGCGACACCTATGTTGGCTAGTCCAACTGGGAGGGCCTTTAGCGAAGCCCCAATGCTTTGACGCTCATGAGCGTCAAACACGATCCACCGTTATTCTCACCTTATTTAGGAACCGAGTCAGCTCACTCCTGTTAATTTTTTAGATACATCTTTCATCGGTTGTTGGTTGATCCGGAACGGGCGTGAGTTGGACATTTTTATTATTTACCTCAATTCAAACTCACACAAGTACATAAGGAATGGGGTATAGCCTAACTCTTGCAGACACCGAGGTGAAGATAAATCTTAGACTAACAACTATCCATCAGAGCCCCAACTAAGAGTCAACCACGTACGTCCGCAAACTGACGAAGAACCTGTTCGTTCTGGATCTCAAATCAATTGAGCCCCGCGAATCAGTAGAGGGAAACATTCCTATCCTCCTCTATTTAACGAGGGCGAGTTGAATCTTTTTCCCGTGAAGATACATGTGGCAATAGTTGGCGCTTGCTCGATGTTCACAATGCAATTTGTTGACCAATAGAAGATAAATTATACATACACGATGCACATACATACACAGCTATGGATTATACACACATAAACCATGGTTGCCGCTCACTATGTCGTTGCCAATGTGGCACTACACATCCTCTCCTACAAAGGGAAGCAGGAACACCGGCGTCATATCTCACCATGTGACGTCCGACCTCTACATCCTTCCCTCTTACTTTGTCATCGACGAACCTTTTCACCTCCGGTGATGTACCGCGACCCACCTCCTCCACCAGGCCAACCCTGATTCAAGGAAATCATTGTTTGGTCTTGAAAAAGAGAGTAGAAGTTGTTGGGTTTCGTAGTAATTTCAAAAATTTTCCTACGCACACGCAAGATCATGTGATGCATAGCAACGAGAGGAGAGTATTGTCTACGTACCCAACGCAGACCGACTGCGGAAGCGATGACACGACGTAGAGGAAGTAGTCGTACGTCTTCTCGATCCAACCGATCAAGCACCGAAACTACGACACCTCCGAGTTCGAGCACACGTTCAGCTCGATGACGATCCCCGGACTCCGATCCAGCAAAGTGTCGGGGAAGAGTTTCGTCAGCACGACGGCGTGGTGACGATCTTGATGAACTACAGCAGCAGGGCTTCGCCTAAACTCCGCTACAGTATTATCGAGGAATATGGTGGCAGGGGGCACCGCACACGGCTAAGGAATAGATCACGTGGATCAACTTGTGTCAACTTGTGTGTCTTTGGGGTGCCTCTACCTCAGTATATAAAGGAGCCAAGGGGGGAGGGGGCGCCGGCCAAGAGAGAGAGGCGCAGGAGGAGTCCTACTCCTACCGGGAGTAGGACTCCCTCCCCAATCCTATTCCAACTAGGATTCCCAAGGGGGAAAGAGGGAGAGGGATGCCCATATTGGCTCCTACATATTCTACGAAGATCTTTATCGGTCAGACCGCATAACAACATACGTTGTTCCCTTTGTCATCGGTATGTTACTTGCCCGAGATTGGATCGTCGGTATCCAATACCTAGTTCAATCTCGTTACCGGCAAGTCTCTTTACTCGTTCCGTAATACATCATCTCACAACTAACATATTAGTTGTAATGCTTGCAAGGCTTATGTGATGTGTATTACCGAGAGGGCCCAGAGATACCTCTCCGACAATCGGAGTGACAAATCCTAATCTCGAAATACGCCAACTCAACATCGACCATTGGAGACACCTGTAGTACTCCTTTATAATCACCCAGTTACGTTGTGACATTTGGTAGTACCCAAAGTGTTCCTCCGGCAAACGGGAGTTGCATAATCTCATAGTCATAGGAACATGTATAAGTCATGAAGAAAGCAATAGCAACATACTAAACGATCGTGTGCTAAGCTAATGGAATGGGTCATGTCTATCAGATCATTCAACTAATGATGTGACCTCGTTAATCAAATAACAACTCATTGTTCATGGTTAGGAAACATAACCATCTTTGATTAACGAGCTAGTCAAGTAGAGGCATACTAGTGACACTTTGTTTGTCTATGTATTCACACATGTATTATGTTTCCGGTTAATACAATTCTAGCATGAATAATAAACATTTATCATGAAATAAGGAAATAAATAATAACTTTATTATTGCCTCTAGGGCATATTTCCTTCAGTCTCCCACTTGCACTAGAGTTAATAATCTAGTTCACATCGCCATGTGATTTAATAGCAATAGTTCACATCACCATGTGATTAACACCCATAGTTCACATCTATATGTGATCAACACCCAAAGGGTTTACTAGAGTCAGTAATCTAGTTCACATCGCTATGTGATTAACACCCAAAGAGTACTAAGGTGTGATCATGTTTTGCTTGTGAGATAATTTTAGTCAAGGGGTCTGTCACATACAGATCTGTAAGTATTTTGCGAATTTCTATGTCAACAATGCTCTGCACGGAGCTATTCTAGCTAATTGCTCCCACTTTCAATATGTATCCAGATTGAGACTTAGAATCATCTGGATCAGTGTCAAAAAACTTGTATCGACGTAACCCTTTACGACGAACCTTTTTGTCACGTCCATAATCGAGAAACATATCCTTATTCCACTAAGGATAATTTTGACCGCTGTCCAGTGATCTACTCCTAGATCACTATTGTACTCCCTTGCCAAAACCAGTGGTAGGGCATACAATAGATCTGGTATACAGCATGGTATATTTTATAGAACCTAAGACTGAGGCATAGGGAATGACTTTCATTCTCTTTCTATCTTCTGTCGTGGTCAGGCTTTGAGTTTTACTCAACTTCACACCTTCTAACACAGGCAAGAAACCTTTTTCTTTGACTGTTCCATTTTGAACTACTTCAAAATCTTGTCAAGGTATGTACTCATTGAAAACTTATCAAGTGTCTTGATCTATCTCTATAGATCTTGATACTTAATATGTAAGCAGCTTCACCGAGGTCTTTCTTTGAAAAACTCCTTTCAAACACTCCTTTATGCTTTGCAGAATAATTCTACATTATTTCCGATCAACAATATGTCATTCACATATACTTATCAGAAATGTTGTAGTGCTCCCACTCACTTTCTTGTAAATACAGGCTTCACCGCAAGTCTGTATAAAACCATATGCTTTGATCAACTCATCAAAGCGTATATTCCAACTTCGAGATGCTTGCACCAGTCCACAGATGGATCGCTGGAGCTTGCATATTTTGTTAGCACCTTTAGGATTGACAAAACCTTCTGGTTGTATCATATACAACTCTTCTTTAATAAATCCATTAAGGAATGTAGTTTTGTTTATCCATTTGCCGGATTTCATAAAATGCGGCAATTGCTAACATGATTCCGACAGACTTAAGCATAGATACGAGTGAGAAACTCTCATCGTAGTCAACACCTTGAACTTGCCGAAAACCTTTTTGCGACAAGTCGAGCTTTGTAGACAGTAACATTACCATCAGCGTCAGTCTTCTTCTTAAAAATCCATTTATTCTCAATTGCTTGCCGATCATCGGGCAAGTCAACCAAAGTCCATACTTTGTTCTCATACATGGATCCCATCTCAGGTTTCATGGCTTCAAGCCACTTTGCGGAATCTGGGCTCACCATCGCTTCTTCATAGTTCGTAGGTTCATCATGATCTAGTAGCATGACTTCCAGAAAAGGATTATCGTACCACTCTGGCGCGGATCTTACTCTGGTTGATCTACGAGGTTCAGTAGTATCTTGTTCTGAAGTTTCATGATCATCATCATTGGCTTCCTCACTAACTGGTGTAGGTGTCACATAAACAGTTTTCTGTGATGAACTACTTTCCAGTAAGGGAGCAGGTACAGTTACCTCGTCAAGTTCTACTTTCCTCCCACTCACTTCTTTCGAGAGAAACTCCTTCTCTAGAAATGATCCATTCTTAGCAACGAATGTCTTGCCTTCGGATCTGTGATAGAAGGTGTACCCAACAGTTTCCTTTGGGTATCATATGAAGTCATATTTCTCCGATTTGGGTTCGAGCTTATCAGGTTTAAGCTTTTTCACATAAGCATCGCAGCCCCAAACTTTAAGAAACGACAACTTTGGTTTCTTGCCAAACCACAGTTCATAAGGCGTCGTCTCAACGGATTTTGATGGTGCCCTATTTAACGTGAATGCAGTTGTCTTTAATGCATAACCCCAAAACGATAGTGGTAAATCGGTAAGAAACATCATAGGTTGCACCATATCCAATAAAGTACAATTATGACGTTCGGACACACCATTGTGGTGTTCCAGGTGGCATGAGTGGTGAAACTATTTCACATTGTTTTTTAACTGAAGGCCAAACTCGTAACTCAAATACTCTTCTCTACGATCAGATCGTAGAAACTTTATTTTCTTGTTACGATGATTTTTCACTTCACTCTGAAATTCTTTGAACTTTTCAAATGTTTCAGACTTGTATTTCATTAAGTAGATATACTCATATCTGCTCAAATCATCTGTGAAGATCAGAAAATAATGATACTTGCCACGAGCATCAACACTCATTGGATTGCATACATCGGTATGTATTATTTCCAATAAGTCAGTAGCACGTTCCATTGTTCTGGAGAACGGAGTTTTAGTCATCTTGCCCAAAAGGCACGGTTCGCAAGCATCAAATGATTCATAACCAAGTGATTCCGAAAATCCATCTTTATGGAGTATCTTCATGCGCTTTACACCGATATGACCCAAACGGCAGTGCCACAAATAAGTTGCACTATCATTATTAACTTTGCATCTTTTGGTTTCAATATTATGAATATGTGTATCACTACGATCGAGATCCAATGAACCATTTTTCATTGGGTGTGTAACCATATAAGGTTTTATTCATGTAAACAGAACAACAGTTTATTCTCTTACTTAAATGAATAACCGTATTGCAATAAACATGATCAAATCATATTCATGCTCAACGCCAACACCAAATAACACTTATTTAGTTTCAACATTAATCCCGAAAGTATAGGGAATGTGCGATGATGATCATATTAATCTTGGAACTACTTCCAACACTCATCGTCACTTCCCCTTCAACTAGTCTTTGTTTATTCTGCAACTCCCGTTTCGAGTTACTAATCTTAGCAACTGAACTAGTACCTAATACTAAGGGGTTTTGCTATAAACACTAGTAAAGTACACATCAATAACATGTATATCAAATATACTTATGTTCACTTTGCCATCCTTCTTATCCGCCAATCACTTGGGGTAGTTCCGCTTCCAGTGACCAATCCCTTTGTAGTAGAAGCACTTAGTCTCAGGCTTAGGACCAGACTTGGGCTTCTTCACTTGAGCAGCAACTCGCTTGCCGTTCTTCTTGAAGTTCCCCTTCTTCCCTTTGCCCTTTTCTTGAAACTAGTGGTCTTTGTCTACCATCAACACTTGATGTTTTTCTTGATTTCTACCTTCGTCGATTTTAGCATCACGAAGAGCTCGGGAATTGTTTACGTCATCCCTTGCATTATAGTTCATCACGAAGTTCTACTAACTTGGTGGTGGTGACTAGAGAATTCTGTCAATCACTATCTTATCTGGAAGATTATCTCCCATTTGATTCAAGCGATTGAAGTACCCAGACAATCTAAGTACATGCTCACTAGTTGAGCGATTGTCCTCCATCTTTTAGCTATAGAACTTGTTGGAGACTTCATATCTCTCAACTCGGGTATTTGCTTGAAATATTAACTTCAACTCCAGGAACATCTCATATGGTCCATGACGTTCAAAACATCTTTGAAGTCCCGATTCTAAGCCGTTTAAGCATGGTGCACTAAACTATCAAGTAGTCATCATATTGAGCCAGCCAAACGTTCATAACGTCCGCATCTGCTCCTGCAATAGGTCTGTCACCTAGCGGTGCATCAAGGACATAATTCTTCTGTGCAGCAATGAGGATAAACCTCAGATCACGGATCCAATCCGCATCATTGCTACTAACATTTTTCAACACAATTTTTCTCTAGGAACATATCAAAATAAACACAGGGAAGCAACAACGCGAGCTATTGATCTACAACATAATTTGCAAAATACTATCAGGACTAAGTTCATGATAAATTAAAGTTCAATTAATCATATTACTTAAAGAACTCCCACTTAGATAGACATCCCTCTAATCTTCTAAGTGATTACGTGATCCAAATCAACTAAACCATGACCGATCATCACGTGAGATGGAGTAGTTTTCAATGGTGAACATCGTTTATGTTGATCATATCTACTATATGATTCACGCTCGACCTTTCGGTCTCCGTGTTCCGAGGCCATATCTGCATATGCTAGGCTCGTCAAGTTTAACCTGAGTATTCTGCGTATGCAAAAACTGGCTTGCACCCGTTGTAGATGGACGTAGAGCTTATCACACCCGATCATCACGTGGTGTCTGGGCACGACGAACTTTGGCAACGGTGCATACTCAGGGAGAACACTTCTTGATAATTTAGTGAGAGATCATCTTATAATGCTACCGTCAATCAAAGCAAGATAAGATGCATAAAAAGATAAACATCACATGCAATCAATATAAGTGATATGATATGGCCATCATCATCTTGTGCTTGTGATCTCCATCTTCGAAGCACCGTCATGATCACCATCGTCACTGGCGCGACACCTTGATCTCCATCGTAGCATCGTTGTCGTCTTGCCAATCTTATGCTTTCACGACTATCACTACCGTTTAGTAATAAAGTAAAGCATTACATCGCGATTGCATTGTATATAATAAAGCGACAACCATATGGCTCCTGCCAGTTGCCGATAACTTGGTTACAAAACATGATCATCTCATACAATAAAATTCAGCATCATGCCTTGACCATATCACATCACAACATGCCCTGCAAAAACAAGTTAGACGTCCTCTACTTTGTTGTTGCATGTTTTACGTGGCTGCTACGGGCTTAAGTAAGAACCAATCTCACCTACGCATCAAAACCACAACGATAGTTTGTCAAATAGACTCCGTTTTAACCTTCGCAAGGACCGGGCGTAGCCATACTTGGTTCAACTAAAGTTGGAGAGACAGTCGCCCGCAAGCCATCTCTGTGCAAAGCACGTCGAGGGAACCGGTCTCGCGTAAGCGTACGCGTAAGGTTTGTCTGGGTCGTCTCGTCCAACAATACCGCCGAACCAAAGTATGACATGCTGGTAGGCAGTATGACTTGTATCGTCCACAACTAACTTGTGTTCTACTCGTGCATATAACATCAACATCAATAACCTAGGCTCTGATACCACTGTTGGGTTTCGTAGTAATTTCAAAAAAATTCCTACGCACACGCAAGATCATGTGATGCATAGCAACGAGGGGAGAGTATTGTCTACGTACCCAACGCAGACCGACTGCGGAAGCGATGACACGACGTAGAGGAAGTAGTCGTACGTCTTCTCGATCCAACCGATCAAGCACCGAAACTACGGCACCTCCGAGTTCGAGCACACGTTCAGCTCGATGACGATCCCCGGACTCCGATCCAGCAAAGTGTCGGGGAAGAGTTTCGTCAGCACGACGGCGTGGTGACGATCTTGATGAACTACAGTAGCAGGGCTTCGCCTAAACTCCGCTACAGTATTATCGAGGAATATGGTGGCAGGGGGCACCGCACACGGCTAAGGAATAGATCACGTGGATCAACTTGTGTCAACTTGTGTGTCTTTGGGGTGCCTCTACCTCAGTATATAAAGGAGCCAAGGGGGGAGGGGGCGCCGGCCAAGAGAGAGAGGCGCAGGAGGAGTCCTACTCCTACCGGGAGTAGGACTCCCTCCCCAATCCTATTCCAACTAGGATTCCCAAGGGGGAAAGAGGGAGAGGGGTGGCCGTCCACCTCTCCTAGTCCTAATAGGACTAGGGGAAGGGGGGAGGCGCGCAGCCCCCTTGGGCTGCCCCTTTCTCCTTTCCACTAAGGCCCATGAAGGCCCATATGGCTCCCGGGGGGTTCCGGTAACCTCCCGGTAACCCGGTAAAATCCCGATTTCACCCGGAACACTTCCGATGTCCAAACATAGGCTTCCAATATATCAATCTTTATGTCTCGACCATTTCGAGACTCCTCGTCATGTCCTTGATCACATCCGGGACTCCGAACAACCTTCGGTACATCAAAATGCATAAACTCATAATATAACTGTCATCGTAACCTTAAGCGTGCGGACCCTACGGGTTCGAGAACAATGTAGACATGACCGAGACACGTCTCCGGTCAATAACCAATAGCGGGACCTGGATGCCCATATTGGCTCCTACATATTCTACGAAGATCTTTATCGGTCAGACCGCATAACAACATACGTTGTTCCCTTTGTCATCGGTATGTTACTTGCCCGAGATTCGATCGTCGGTATCCAATACCTAGTTCAATCTCGTTACCGGCAAGTCTCTTTACTCGTTCCGTAATACATCATCTCACAACTAACATATTAGTTGTAATGCTTGCAAGGCTTATGTGATGTGTATTACCGAGAGGGCCCAGAGATACCTCTCCGACAATCGGAGTGACAAATCCTAATCTCGAAATACGCCAACTCAACATCGACCATTGGAGACACCTGTAGTACTCCTTTATAATCACCCAGTTACGTTGTGACGTTTGGTAGTACCCAAAGTGTTCCTCCGGCAAACGGGAGTTGCATAATCTCATAGTCATAGGAACATGTATAAGTCATGAAGAAAGCAATAGCAACATATTAAACGATCGTGTGCTAAGCTAATGGAATGAGTCATGTCTATCAGATCATTCAACTAATGATGTGACCTCGTTAATCAAATAACAACTCATTGTTCATGGTTAGGAAACATAACCATCTTTGATTAACGAGCTAGTCAAGTAGAGGCATACTAGTGACACTTTGTTTGTCTATGTATTCACACATGTATTATGTTTCCGGTTAATACAATTCTAGCATGAATAATAAACATTTATCATGAAATAAGGAAATAAATAATAACTTTATTATTGCCTCTAGGGCATATTTCCTTCAGAAGTATGAGGGGAGGTGTATGGACCAGGTGCAAGGAGTAGCTCGAGAAGGGCAACCCACATGTCTAGCTCACCGAGATTAATTGTTGAAGTTTTGAACATTTTCTTGCCTGGACATAATATTGGTGTGACATGCAGTGGTGAACCCATCGCCTTAGGATTGACCACATTTAACGCGCTGTGATCAGGTGGGTTATGCTCACCGTCCGCGAGGGTGAAAAAAAAAGGATAAGCGGTGACACTGTCAGGCACCGTGTCGAATTAGAGTATGTGGATATGTTAGGAGTCTTGAGCTAGGCTTGGGATATAGTCGTGATATTATTTTTCTTCCGTTGCAACGCACGGGCCTATTTGCTAGTGTAGTAATTACGTACAAACAAATTGATGGTGAAATAAAATTAATTTAAAATTATTTATATCGACAGTAAATATCAACATTAAACAACCTGTTAACTACCTACTAACAATTCCTAACTTTACTTCTTCATTTTACACTAGACTAGCACTGTAGCACCGTGACTTTCCTTCTCTGTTAAAGGATCCGGTTCCTGTGAAAAGGGCCAGACGGGAACAGGGGAGACCCAAACCCTACCCCCGCCGCCCCCCCAAATAACACCGCGAGTTGCTCGCCCGAGTGCCGTCTTCCCCGACGCCGGTAAGAAGATTCGCCGCCCAGACCGGCCGTGCGAGGTGATCTCGAGCACGCTGTCCGCCGCGTTCTGATTCAATTTTTGTCTCTGTCTATCGATTTTGCCCTCAAATCGTTCTTATCTTCCCGTCCAGAGTCGCCGCTGCCGGGGGTTCGCGATGCCGCCGTAGCTCTAGGTAAGCATACTCGCCTCCGTGCGTGCCCCAGGGATCCGGCGTCATGAGCCATCCTTACGTTTCCCCTTTTTATTCTTGTAGTTGATCGGAATCTGATCTGACGGAGCACCGGCGATCGACCAGCCACCATGCCGGGAACCGGAGGCGCGACCGTCCTGGACGACCTTCCAGAGTGGATCGTTGTCGAAGAGATCCTCGTCCGTTTGCCACCCAAGGACATCCTCCGCTGTCGCGCTGTCTGCAGGTGGTGGCACAGCGCCATCTCCACCGACAAGTTCATGCTGGACCACCACCGCCGCCAGCCCTTGCTCCCGATCCTCAGCCACGTCGTCGTTCCGCAGAAAGCCCGCCTCCTGTTTTCCTTTGATGCCGGTGCAGGCCAGCAAAAACTCTGCCCTGTCGTCCGGACCTATGACTACGGTAAACTGCAGGCCGCCTGTGATGGCCTCCTCGTTGTCTCCCACGGATCCATGACGGATAAGTTCATCTGCAACCCTGTCACCCGCAAGTCTGCCCGCCTAGCAAAGCCTCAGGCCCAACGGGGTTTTTACCACCAGATTATCGGCTTCTACCGGCACCAACCATCCAGAGGAGAATTCCGAGTGCTATGGATCTCTAGGCCGACGACCTACAATTCATACGACACAAATTACAGAACTTTCTACTACGTCATAGTGGTGGGATCCGATAATACAAGATGCATCAGACAAGGATGCATCCACAACCAACATCCTCGCCGCCTTCCTTGGATCTGGCTTTACGCAGGGGCCTGCCTGATTCGTCCCAGTATCCACCAGTCCACCACCGTGGCGGCCTGCACTGGAGACTTAGAAGATACCACGGCTCCGATGCGGACTACATAATGGTGTTCAACACAGCAGCTGAAACATTTCGATTGATGTGTCGTCCTGCCCGATTGGGCAACTGCTTACATGAGTCATTGCTGGAGATGGATGACACTCTTGCTTTGTGCAGCATCTGCAGTGACAAACACACCATAGACTTTTGGGTGCTACAGGACTACGATGCTGAAACATGGTCTTTCAAGCATCGGATTAATTTGATTGGGGTGGATCCATCAGCGCTTGTTGATCCAGAGGTCATAATATCCCCTAGTATGGCTGTTCTCAGTGGGGGTGAGATGCTGATTCGGTTTACTCATAGGGGTGTGTTGCATTTTGATGTTGATGGCAAGTTTTTAGGATATGTGAAAAGCCAAGATGGCCAAGAAATCAATTTGTGGGTTACCGGGCATTACCTCCAGGAGAGCATTATTCCCGGTCCACTGTTCCATGAGATGAGAGAAGATGATGGTGCGAACCAGGAGCCTCCATTTTTTGTAGGACTGTAGGATGCAATGCTTGATCTGGACGTTCTACACTGCTGGTTTGCAGCGCCATTGGAGTATCTATTTTAATTCTATATGAGCCTTTACTTTTGTTCTTTGTTGGTCTTCTTAGTGCTGCTTGTAGAACTGAACAATTCGGATGGTAGGAGAGCTCCTCTGCTATCAGCATTTGGTGTCTATTATCTTGGATTTAGCATAATGATGGACTACTTACTCTATTTTATTCCCCTCATTTACTTCATTTTTTGGTACCACCAAAGGCATGGTTGCAATTAGAAACTGGTGATTGCTCGCTAAGATATTAGGCTCTGGTAAGACTTCCTGCTACTCCAGATTCAGTACACCAATGACTTGCCATTCCACTTTCTTTCCGAGAAAACAGATGTTTGTACACATGCCATCGAGAAAAGATGAGCTAGTCAGTCTTTGTTGTGTTGTTTAAGTGCATACTTTTGTTTAGGGATCCATTCTAGCATTAGAAGTAATTGCGACGTTTTGAATCGTTGGAATGGTTAGTTTGGATCCTTCCTCCATGTTTAGTATTTTTTTTTAAATGAGACCAACCCAAAGGCTAACTCTTGTTGGCATTTTTTTATAGGAGAAACTCCGCGAGCACTGCGTGTCCAAGCCGGGCTTGAACTCGGGTGGGCTGGCAGCTGCCCCAGCTGCCCAGCCAACGGGTCGACGCCCCGTCCTCATGTTTAGTATTTTGATCCTTGCTCAGTGCGTAATTTTGTCCTAAGCATCTGACAGGTTGCTCCTGCTCTTTGTGTCGCAATGTTTTTTGGTTCCTTGGCTTTGATGTTTTGAGAAAAAAAATTCGTCCTGCTGGTAAGACTGGTAGTGTTGCCATGGTCTTATTTATGTTGTTTTTGTGTATAGGATTTGGTGGGGTTTTTTGGGGTAAAAGTGAGGTGAAGATGTACTGGTTCCTGGTTCCTCTTCTCCTGGATAATATATTCTTAATTTACATGGTGATAATTTGATTAGTCAATGCTTTTGTATGTAAACTCTTAGATCACATGGAAAAGTTCAGCAATTTTGATGGTGTTTGTGTGAGTAGACATGTACGAGTATAATTCTGCATTCTCCTCTTTCATGTGGATTAACTCTCCACATGTTAAATCCAACCATTCGGTGATGTTTCTTTGGGTCTTTAATCTAGCTTGGTGTATATGCCACTGCATAAGAAATCAATGATCTATAAGACCTTATATTATTTCAGTGACTAACTTCATTATTTTTCATCATCTGATATGCCCTGGGTAACTTGTGAAAACAATGTAAAAGAAACTTCCCAAAATGAAAGTGGAGAGACTCTTACTGTTTTTTTTTCTTGTTTCAGATTCAGTTTTAAGCTTTTTTTT
>NC_041383.1:86642140-86651943 GCF_002162155.2 Triticum dicoccoides | reverse complement strand
ATTGATGCGATAAATTCTCCCCGTCAATGTGGATGTGGACTATTTTTTTTATGGGGAATTGATGTGAACTGTTTGTAGAGTCCATTATCCTCAAGTTGCTTCTATCCACGTGATTTTTCGCAGCTATTTTTTCTTCGAAATTACACTGGGTGGTATTACATACATCTAGATTTTACCATCTCCCTGTTTCCTTTTCTCGCTTCATATGGTGCTATGCTTAAACCAAATAAAATCGTGGAACGATTCCTACACTTTGATTTGAATCTTTGGATCAAAATGTTACTGTTAGATTCCCATAATAGGCTTTTGGATTAGATTATGTGAGATCTAGGTGGTCTTTGGTGAGAAGCAGCTCCCACAGGGAGCAACTGCTGACATGTCTCAACAGAAGACGAAAGAGGAGACTCCGTTGGTGCTGTGTATCTTATACAGGAACAGGGTGGAGGAGACTCCATTGTTCAGCTGCTCGTGTGTCAGTCTTAAGAGCTCACGAAACTACTCCCTCCGTTCCAAAATAGATGACCCAACTTTGTATGGGTTATCTATTTTGGAACGGAGGGAGTAGTTATTGCGTGTAGTATGTCTAACTTGTGATGCGGTGTGCTTAGTACGCTCGGCTCTTGTTCATCTGGTACATCGGTTGTAATAACAAAAAAGTTTTCTTCTGCTCCGAGCTCAAATGAGCTTGAGATGAACATACTATTATACGTACTATGGGATGGATGGAGTACTAGTAACCATTGTCGATTACATTCAGTAGACCGATACAAACACACACCATCACCGATTACATCCAGTAGATCGATACAAACGCACGCCATCACCGCACACAACAGATACCCAAGGAAAGGTACAAAGGTGCTAGTCATCGACACGCCACCTCACCGACTACCAAGCAAATTATAGATGTGCGAAGAAGACCGCTTGGAGCTGACGGAGAACTCCACCGTGGGCAATCCACAACGGAGAGGTGAGAGGGACAACGACGAAGCCAGGACTCCAAAACGGTGCCTCTCAGAAGGGTACGACCACGGATAGCCGCCACCGTCAGATCCGGTAGATCAAGTTTTCACCCCGAGTAAGATGAAAGGAGTGGGAATGCCGCAACGAAGCCTTCAGGAAGGATACGACGTCAACAGACGTCGCCACCGTCGGCTAGTACAAGGACTGGGCAAGTGATGTACCCCAGCGCTCACACCCCTTCGTCGCACCCTAGATTCGCCAACCACCGCAACCAAGCCACCCTCGCGGCCATGGCTGTCTGCCCATACCTGAGACGCGCGCCTCCCATCGTCACCGCTGCCGTCCTACATTCAGACATCCCCGCGACCAGCCAAAGTGGCGGCTTTGGTCCAAAGGGACACCCCCGACCGATGAAACCGCAGCCCACATCCCGCCTTGAACATCACCGGAGCTGCATCCACGCGTAAACGGACGGGGAAAGGGGGAGGAGGTGGAGGAGGCGCATCCATGACCGACACACCCCCGTGCTGGCGACAGGCATCCCTAATGCCGGCGCCGCCCATCCCTCCAGCCAACCTCCCCACAGAACACTATTTGTGTCGCCCCACCGCGGCGGCCGATGCAGATCCACGTAAGGCCACCAATGAATGCCCATCCACTGGCAAGGGGGGCCCAAAGGCCGCCACCCACTGCCAAGATTGCTCACCGAGGAGCCCATCCGCGCCACCCGCCATTATCCAGCCGTCGGATCAGGCTAGAACCTGGTCAGCATGCCGCCAGATCCGCCACTGATGCGCCGCCACCCCCACCAGCTGAGCCCCGGGGTAGGGGTGGTCGTCCGCAACCTAGCTCAAGCATGACCCGCACCCCTAAATGGGATGGCCATGAGCGCCGCCACCACCATCCACCCAGGGTGCACCACCACCATGATGATGCCACCTCCACCGGAGCAGGGGAGGACCACTGCGTCGTCGCCCCCACCAGTCGATGTCATGGCAGGGGGACCACCCGTGGCCCTCTCCTCCCAAGGCCGGCGCTGGTTGCACCGTTGCCTGCAGCACCGACCAGCCCGCCCTGAGAGAGCACCACCACCTCCGCGTGGACGCTAGTTGCCGCGCCGCCAGGATGCCACCGCCGACAATGCCCGCGAGCCACAGAGTCGCCGCACCCGTCCGCCAGCACGACCCAGGCCCGGCAGATCGGTCCGCGCCTAACCTCTCATGCACAAGGAGATACGAGGCCCCATCGCCGCCTGCGACGTCAAAGCTTCGCCCGACCGCGCCCCTGGCGACAGCAAGGAAGGAAGAAGAGGTGAGGAAGGGGGCCGGCGGCGGCTAGGGTTTGGCCTCCCGATCGCTCGCAAGAACGATGAGGGGGGAGGGGGTGGGGGTTATCCCCGTCTACCACGGAGGGGCCACTCGCTAACTATGAATCTTGATGTAATTTTTATTATGTTGATGTTTTATACTCTTGATGAACTTTTATAATATATTTAATCCTTTCAAGGAAAAAAAGGAGGCATCCAAACTGTTGCAGACTATTGGTGTAAACCTGAACTGAACTGAGCTTCCTTCTTTTTGAAAAAAAAAACTGAACTGAGCTCTCAACTGAGTAGACTCTGCTTTCTATGTAAGTACTAGATGAAAAGTGCGGCTTGCCGCACCCCGCACCCCTACCGGGTGTGGTCATATCCAACCTGGTAATATAGTTATCAGATCAAATGCGTAAGAACATCAGGATTCAACAATCCAATGGGCAACAACTCAAAGCAGTCCAACCATATGTCTGACAATTTTATTAGCCATTAAGCAACCAAACATTGTATGCGTAACTGCAATGAAGGTGTTACAAAAAGAGATAAGAGGAAGAATGATGGCAAACAGATACAAAAGGAAACACGAAATCACTTATCAAACATTAGGATTTCTCAAAGACACATGAGGAAGCCAACACTTATTAATAGTAACCCGGTAGGAACCGCCTTGGAGCATGATGACTGTCTTAAGGCAATGATCCAGCATCCGTTGTTTCTCAGCGAAGCATTAGTCTGGAGCAAAGAATCAAAATCCATTAGAAACTTAAATATGGTTCAGTAGAAAACATCAAATTTCTATACTACTATATAGTGTACGAGTCCTGGATTGCACCTATAACATCAATCCTAGCCACTGATCTCCTAAATCTAACGGCTGAGATTGGAGGGATTCGCAGTGAACAGTGCATGCAGCTGAATCTACTTGGTTCTGGAACCATAACAGTGCCTGCAGCTGAATCTACTTGGTTCTGGAACCATCGCTGCACCGTGTCATACCTTCCACAAAAGAAGACCTATGCCTCCTCTACTATGCTGCAATTGTCAGGTTGTGATGAGTAAAAAAAGGAGTTGGTTGTGAGCCGATGTGAGATGGTCTGGAGGAGAAACTAAAGTAGAAGTAAACAATTTGTGGGCTCCACCATGTACATTTTTTTATATTCTTCGAAAATTTCCGGATGACCGCAGGCAGTAGTTGCATTTTGTACTACCAATTAGTAAATTTCTAAACTCTATTTCGTGTGCATCAACAATATAATTTTTTGCTCGGAATTCATTTTTCAAAGTATTCTTTTATGGAATCACACCATACGTGCATTGCACGTGCATACACACTAGTAGTACAAAGAGCATATGGTCAAGTACAATGCTGATGGATATTTCACTCACAAAAGGTGACATACATATATACTTTTTTACAAAGGGAGATTGCCATGTGCATGATTTGGGGAAATAGGCAAGAGAAGGTAAGTATCAGCAACGGTATGAAGCGAGCACATCGACTATCCATCCATAAACATATGCAAAAAGATCACACGACAAATGGATACATCTTATAGACTGTTCTTATAGACTATTACATCGTTCACTTAGTTTTACTAACCTACCAAACTACCTATGCCATCAGGAAACCTGAGCAATTGTATTTCTGATCACATGATCTGGTTCTGTTTAGTTTTTACGTCTGCCAGTAGTCGATCGAAACAGAAGAAATATGAAATTTAGATCTGATGTATACATACTGTTTTCTGAGAAATATTGATCCATATTGTATTAAGAAAAACTCAAATGCCAGCACAAATGATGCCTCTGTTACTTTTATCCAAGAGAATAGAGCTAAATCTGAGAGGGAGCATGAGAGATAGAGGAGGCAACCTAGACTAATCAGGGGGTGAGGATGGCAGGGTGATGGTGACGGTGGGTGTATCATTCTATCCAAATGTTGTAATGTTTTTCCTTGAATGTTTAGGATTCAGTTCATTGAGCTATTGCATCCATCCTAAGTGCATGCGCATTAACAATTCTAAGACGACAGAAACATGGAAAAGGCAAGAGGACCAAATATACATGAGATCTTTTTCCTGAAAACAGAAACGTACCTTATTAGCCTATAAAAGTGCATTGAGTGTTATAAATACTTAGGAATTCAGAATGACAAATTTAAGCAAGAAAATCACACTGGAGCTGTTATATTTACTTTGGAATTCAGATTATTGTGTTTCCTATGGAGGCCCCATAACCTGAATAAACATAGATGCACAGAAGATCAAGTAAAAAAAAAAGCTTTAGTAGATTCATGAAAGGCAGATGTGAAGATAGAAGGCATGACAGAACTGTCCAGATTTTGTATCAGCCAGTCATATATACAATCATTTTGCCTCTATAAAAATCATTGTAATGGTGGATTAATAAATTCGAGCAATTTTAAATATCTAAGACTAAGCTCTAGTTGGTGCACTTTAGAGAAGTTCAGTTTGGCGAAACTAAGGAAGCAAAGGAAGATTTTAGGATTCCAAAGGTTGTATGATTATGTAAAACTTACACACCTAAAGGGACCATCTAAGCGCAAACCAGCAAGAGATGCAAATTAACAAGGGCGTGATAATTTTTTGAAGGAACAAAGCAAACCAGGGTAAAAGAGCACATGTTATTTACTGATTATGTATATCTTATCCTATTATTGTTGTCATGGCTTGCTTTCTCCTTAAGAAAATTATCATGCCCTTGTTAGGGCTAGCAAGCGCAAACGAAAAATGAAGGAACCAGTAAAAGGAGCAATCGAAATGGCAAAAGAGTGAAAAAGCTACAGGACCAAGAAGACTGCATCCAAAGTTTGATATTTCCATCAGCTTAATTCTGTGACACTCATCGTTGAGGCAGCCCTGCCTTTGAACTGCGTTCTGCGCCGCAGACAACACAAACTAAAACTGATAAAGTTGAGACAAATAAGGGTAAATATATTGTAACAACCAGCGAATGGGTTCTTGAACCAAGTCATGTCATAGTACTTGGCGCTGCAGATAACTAACTATATCAATTCATCCCAAAATATATTTTACATTGATTTTTTTGCACAATGTTACTTCACAAACATGGATTGAAGATGGAATATTTACCATAACAATACTTGCATAAATGCAAAGCATGTATAAATTGATGCTACATGTAGCGAGTGAAAAAACGTCTTACATTATGGGACGGAGGGAGTAGAAATAAGAGGGAGGAAGGGACAGGTGAGGCAGAGGAACCTGGAGGTGCAGGGGCACAAATCTGGTCTGAGCTTGACCTTCCTCCTGCTGCTGCTGGTGGCCATCTAGAAATTGGAGCCAAGGGAGTAATAACAGGACGGCGCCGAGCAATCGTGCCTGGTGGGCATCGGTGCACCCACATCTCTTGGTCCATAACCTACCATCGTAGTGTAAGAGAACTGCCTGGTTATCACTCATCAGAACGACCGTCCAATGTATAAGTTATTACAATAATAGATTGATTTCATAATTCTTTTCAGTAATCTCCATGTCAAATACATGAATCAAATGAGTGAATAAAAGTAAGTGTATGCTGACTGGTACTCAGATATTGAATGCAAGCCAGTTAATTGTGAATAACCAACATATCTTTCTGACTCTTAAAATTTTTCCTTTCTTCCGTCAACACAAATCATATCCTAAGTTCTCAAGCGAAAACAAAATGACTTACTGCTTATTTTAAGAATGTGGTTTGCTTCCCTCGAAAGCTCAATTACAGATACCTTTGGTAATTTGTACTCATCCTTGAAAAGTGAAACAAAACTGCAGAAGATCAAGGTGTCAAAATCAGATGAGAAATTATATATTGATAGTTCAACTTGGCGAGCACAACATATGTTAAGATTGGACAATATGACTAAACACAACAATGGAGCAAGTATCATTCAAGTAAACCAACACTGACACACTTCAGTATTTGGGTTCAGGTGTGTGAACTGCACGCACGCACAAACAGAGTGAGCGAATGAGTGTGTGGGTGAGTCTCGGAGAGAGAGAGAGAGAGAGAGAGAGAGAGAGAGATGGGGATCATACCGGATCCAAAGCAACAGGTAGCCAAGCTGCGATAAATCCATCGACGGCGGCTCAGTTCCCGTGCCAACCCGACCAGATCAGAGAGATCAACGCGAGGCATCTGAGAAGTAAAGGAGCAGAATATATTACTACGCAGCCTCTTTAAAGTTCAGAAGGAGAATCTCAGATAGAGTGACCATTGTAAACAATTTATGCACAAAAATCAATCTTGCAGAGGAACATAATGTGTATCTTTGCTGCTTTATACTCAAATGGAACCAAACCTATCAATATCATTTAAGATCTGATACTCATACATCTATCGAGTTGGAACCTATCAAGCAATTTAAGATCTGATACTCATACATCTATCGAGTTGGAACCAAACCTATCAATATCATTTAAGTTAATTCTAAAAGTAGATGGGAGTAAGGCGAGCAAAGATCACTTGAGTTCAAAACTGCCAGGTTGGCCTAATTTGCATGGCACCAACATTTTTAGTACAATAATAAAAACTGCACGCGTCCTCAGAATTATCTTGGACAATTAGATCTTAAGGTGCAGCTACGATCAGTGTGAATGTAAACACAGTACAGTGAATGTAGCAGATATATTCCAGGAACTCAAGCAGATCCATCCATAAAACTGAAACACTAAAAAGATTAGTGTGCCAAGTTATGCTCATACAGTAGCAAGCAATATCAAAAAGGAATAAATCAGACTACATATAACTCAAAAGAAAGCTCCCGACAAACAACAATTTGTATATCCGCCTAGACAATCTTGGCAATTATCAAGTATGCTGATAATATATCTACAACAGTGAGGAATCTCACCGGATATAGTCCAAAGCAGCAAGGTAAAGTGGTACATTAGTATACGCGCAGACAACTATTTCCTTATATCATATCAAAGCAAATCAATTTAAGAAATTCAAGTTCAAATCCAAATGCTGTGAGGCACACTATTGTTTCTGAGCCCTGGTCAGCCAGAAAAAAAAATACAAAAACAATAAAACAGAACATGAGAACAATGAAGGCATGATAAAATCAAGTGGCCATCTAGTTCAGTAGTCTAGTAACCTAATTTTACAGAAACTATATATAAAAGAAGAAATATTTTATACGCAACATCAAAAGCTATATATCATAAGAATCATTTCAGAAGTAACACTAAAAGCTTTATATAAAAGAAGAAACATGTAAAAATGGTCAAGAAAATTGACAAGAGGCAACTGATGTTTAGGCTGCGGCCAATCGACATGTTTTCCTGGGTGCAATGGTAGCCATCGATATATTGGCGCGCCACAGAGCATTTAGATAGCACATTATAGGACAATGATTAGGCAACAACAAATGTAACTACTTAGACAGAAAAACAACTTAGAATCCCATGCTCGGGTACAACTTAGAATCCCATGCTCTAGTAGCCGCCAACAGTGATTAGTCAGCTTAAAGGAGAAACTCTACATGAAGCAAGATCAGATGTACCTTAAGGCACCAAGAAATAATGGCTACTTCAGTTGTTGAACCTGTAACACCAGCTGCTCCCCCATCCTATACATTTAAAAGAACAGATGAAATTGTGTGGAAGCAACTCATATATGTTATGGCAGTTAGCATAGCATCCTCCCTAGACTGCGTACGGCCATCTGCGCAGTTCTGATTACTGTCTGATTATTGGCAGGAAATACTAAAGTGGGGTAATTTTATGAGATCATATCTTAAACTTAGACAGTGCCTTTACAGGTAACCAACTCGTTTATTTGAGGTTCTTAGCAGTTTCACCAAATACATGTATCTTAAACTTAGGCAGTTTCCACATCGCTAAGAACCTCAAGTGAGCATAATTTTCATGTGTTTGGTGGAACTGACAAAGTGTTGACAGCTGATACATTATTCTGGACTCCACTGGATCTCATCCGAAATGTGATTCAATCTACAGTTGCTACTTTCAGAAAGTAGTTAGTAATCTCCTACCTGGAAACCGAACATATATACCTCCAACGCGGAAAAGAAACGGGGTGGAGGAAGAGAGGTAGGAGGAGGCACCTGAGGCGAGACTAAGATGGCGACGACGGCGAGGCGAAGAGCATCCAAATCCTGGTTCACCTGCGGAACGTGGATGAAATCAACACCCAACACGCTCAACGGCAAAGAACAGAGGGAGGAGTGAAAGAGCTATGAGAAGGAAAGTGCACAAAGCTACCAGTTGTTGGATTCAAAATAGGACCAAGGATATTAAAAACTGTCTTTATCTTCAGCTTCTCTTCCTCACAGGTTTGACAATTTTCATTGCCGGATGGTAATTTGTGGACATCATGAATCCAACACCCACCTCATTGACAAACCGTCTAATACCCTGGCAACAGAAAAGGGAATAACAAAAATTAACACACCAGGTTTTCTTAAGATGCACAAACATGACTGAAATATAAGATGTGAGGGTAAGAAGTTCAAGGACAGATACCTTTCCATGCATGACTGAAAGAATAATAAATACTATAAGCAAATAAGCGACATGTTGGTCGACTATGCAGCTATATAATGCACAAAGCTGCCAGATCTGGAATAAATATTGCAAAAAAGGTTGTGACCAACAATCAACTCCATAGAATGTAGTTTATGTGACACAAAAGTGGGTGTCATTGCGTATTTTGAGTGGTTAAGAAAAGTATGTAGCACCATGCAACCTTGGTTTTTGCTCAGTTGGACCAATTGTGTGAGTAACTTTGAAAAGGGGGTGTATGTTTGCCTAAATCACGGTGGTTGGTAAAATGCCCGTGCTACTTTGCAGTACTAACATATAGAAAAGTTCCCTAAAAAAACATATAGAAAAGTCAAAGCAGCCAAAAGGTGCCTCTGATAGTCTGATTACTCCTCAAGGAATACATCAAGTGATGCTTGATACTAACGGCTGTTGCATCCGACAAGTCACAATCTATCTCCAGTAGCAGGAGGCACCCCTTGCGGTATGATTTGCATTCGCTGGTATTAGAAATCGACGCACACATACTGTAGAGGCTATTAAGATATCAGGCACAAGAAAAGCAAATACAGTACAGAGGAAAAAGAGCAATCATAAGGCCAATCAAGCAGTACCTCGGGTCCCAACTCGATGTTGACACCCAACACCTCAAGCACATCGGCGCTGCCGCAGGCCGACGAGCTCGCCATGCTCCCTTGCTGCAGAAACGCACGGGAGAAGACATCGGTACAGTACAGTACATGCGCCTGTGCAATCCAATACAAAAGGTGGGGGTGGAAAATCAAAATACCTTGGCCACCTTGGCGCCGGCGAGGATGGTGGAGCCGGTGGAGATGTTGACAGTGTCCGCGCCGTTGCAGCCGGTGCCGACAATGTCTATGGCGGCGTGCAGCCCCTCGACACGGACGCAGTTGCTCATTATCACCTTGTCCAGCCCGACGATCTGAAGAACGGCCCGTCAAAACCCAAATCAGTGGCTGTAGAAATTTCGCTCCATTTTC
>NC_041383.1:86640673-86641596 GCF_002162155.2 Triticum dicoccoides | reverse complement strand
GTCGGTGGCCGGCGCGGCGGCGGACTGCACGGCAACGCGGGCCGGCGGGAGGCGCCGAGCGATGGGTCGCGCGGCACTGGGGCGGCGCAGGAGGGGGGACGGGGACGAGGGGTCTGGGGGAGCAGAGCTTGAGCGCGAGGGCGAGAGGACGAGCGGGGGCGAGGGCGCGGACGAGGAGGAGGGAAAGGCGCGAGGGTGAGCGGGGGCAACGGCGCGGCAGGGGTTTACAGAGAAAATCGAGACAGGGAGAGGAAGAGGATGCGTGAGGAGTGGCGGCTAGGGTTACACACGGCGTGCTGGCTTTTATACACCCACGACGCGAAATGACCGGAATGCCCTGGTGGGGGTATGGTATTTACATTCTGTTGCCATTGGAATTTTATCCGACGGCCCAGGACGATCGGGTAAATATCAGACGGCCCAGGGCGATCTGGCCTGAGATCCGACGGTCTGTATCGCGAGGAGATTTCGATCTGACGGTCCAGAATCCAAACGAACATGGGAGCTCCATTTTGTTTCAGACTCTAACAAGGGGATACTATGGTATCCGGATTCCGCTGCCTGGATGGATGGATAGTAAGTATGAATGGATGTACAATCGAAAATTGCCCATGCTGCTCAGGCACCTTGGTGCCCATTTGAAAAAAATATTTTCTACAACAAAAATTGTACAACTCACAAATTACATTATTGAAAACAATTTTTCATCGATCCATAGTGAACACATAAAGTTTTCACAGAATTTGTTTTCGATTTTTTCTAAAACTTCTAAATATGAAAAAAAGGGGCACCTTGGTACCCGTTCACACTCATGTACACCCGGTAGTTTCATCACTCACTGCACTGACCGCAGTTAGTTCTGCTTAATCAACATTGGCATTGCAAAACCGTGACACAAACAAAATAGGAAATAAAAAGAGAAA
>NC_041383.1:86612171-86640519 GCF_002162155.2 Triticum dicoccoides | reverse complement strand
AAAAAAGGAAACAAACGTCATTGTGATCGCCTGATCATCTGTTGCTATCCTTTGTTTCATGTGTTGTCGACGAACAATTGCTAGAAACACACCTGCTTGCACCCTGCAAAAATAAAATGCTTGCGGTTCTGTGTGCCATACACAAAGGACTGGGGAGAAAAGACGCGGTTTCCTCTCGGCACAGGACGAGGAGGTCACAGGCGGCAAATGCAAGGTCAGCTGGCAAAATGTTGTAACGAACCACTGATGCAAAGGATCGATACAAGGGAGGTAATCGGGATCGAGATCCAATCCACGTTTCCTTGCTGAGGAAGAAGGTGAGATACATGGAGAGTAGGTGAGATTCAGAGAAGGAGGGAGGAAACATAGTTCACACATAACACGCATGCTCTCCTCGGTGCCTCGCACCCACACTTATACATCAACCCGCACCTGGCCTGTGGGCCCTAGCTACCTGGTCCAGCCACTCCCAGTTTTCCACCTACATCAAGGGAATGGAGGTGTGACACTCTCCTCTTCTTCAAAAAAGCCTCCTCTTCTTCCGTAGGTTCTTCAGGAACAATTTTTCATCGATCCATAGTGAACACATAAAGTTTTCACAGAATTTGTTTTTGATTTTTTTTCTAAAACTTGTAAATATGAAAAAAGGGGCACCTTGGTACCCGTTCACACCCATGTACACCAGGTAGTTTCATCACTCACTGCACTGACCGCGGTTAGTTCTGCTTAATCAACACTGGCATTATTGCAAAACCGTGACACAAATAAAATAGGAAATAAAAAGAGAAAATGATTCAGGTGGGGGGCATAGGCCCCCCTCCCCCCCGACCTTAAAAAAAGAAATAAACTCCATTGTGATCGCCTGATCATCTGTCGCTATCATTCGTTTCATGTGTTGTCGATGAACAATTGCTGGAAACACACCTGCTTGCACCCTGCAAAAATAAAATGGTTGCGGTTCTGTGTGCCATACACAAAGGACTGGGAAGAAAAGACGTGGCTTCCTCTCGACACAAGACGAGGAGGTCACGGGCGGCAAATGCAAGGTCAGCTGGCAAAATGTTGTAACGAACCACTGATGCAAAGGATCGATACAAGGGAGGTAATCGGGATCGAGATCCAATCCACGTTTCGTTGCTGAAGAAGGTGAGATACATGGGGAGTAGGTGAGATTCAGAGAAGGAGGGAGGAAACAGAGTTCACACATAACACGCATGCTCTCCTCGGTGCCTCGCACCCACACTTATATAGCAAACGCACCTGGCCTGTGGGTCCTAGCTACCTGGTCCAGCCACTCCCAGCTGTCCACCTACATCAGGGGAATGGAGGTGTGACACTCCCCTCTTCTTCAGAAAAAGCCTCCTCTTCTGCCATAGGTTCTTCAGGTTCCGAAGGCGCCGACTCGTCGTCATGCCAGATGTTGGCGGCTGGAAAGCGGTGTCGAAGTGTGTCGTAGTCCTCCCAGGTTGTGTTCGTAGTGGAAGAAGACCAGCAGATGCGAAGCTGGACCAGGGCGCTGTTGCGACGCTTGACCATGCGGCGCTCTAGGATCTCCAGCAGCTCGACGTCGCCTGTCGCCAAATCTAGTGGCTTGGGCAGCTCGGCGAAGACCGGCGTGTAGTTGGGAGTGAATGGCTTCAATTGTAAAACGTGGAAGACGTCGTGGATGCGGCTGTCAGGCGGCAGCTCGAGCTTGTAGGCGAGGGTGCTGATCTTTCCCAGAATCTTGAAGGGTCCGAAGAACTTGTAAGCTAGCTTGGCACACGGCCTGGTAACAACGGAGGACTTTGCATATGGCTGTAGCTTGAGCAGGACGGAGTCGCCCACCTGGAAACTGCGCTCCGTGCGATGGCGATCGGCCTGCTTCTTGAAGCGGTGCTGGGCGCATTGAACTTGTTGCTGCAGGCGTGCTATGTTGGTGCCCCAGTCCCAGTGCTCAGTGTCGAGCACGGGCGCCGTCTTGTCGTCCCAGGTCGCCATGCCACCGAGATTGGGATCGGTGCTGTAGAGAGCCTTGAACGGGGTACAGTTGATCACCGAGTGGAAGGAGGAGTTGTACCAGAACTCCGCTGTTGGCAGCCAGTGTCGCTAGCACTGAGGAGTGTCGTGGATGGTGCACCGCAGGTACATCTCCAGGAATTGATTGACGTGCTTGCTCTGGCCGTCAGTTTGCGGGTGGTACATTGTCGAATAGAGTAACTTGGTGCCCGCCGTGGTGAACACCTCGCGCCAGAGCGGCAATACTGGAACTTGAACTGCAACCCCACCAACTTGGACATGGCCTTGCGTCGTAAATCTATTTCCTGTTGATCCCCCAAGTTGCACAAGGTCTTGTTATTGGGTATCGTTGCAGAAATTAAAAAAATTCTACGCATCACCAAGATCAATCTATGGAGAGACTAGCAACAAGAGAGAGGAGAGTGCATATTCATACCCTTGAAGACCGCGATGCGGAAGCGTTACAAGAATGCGAATGAGGGAGTTGTACTCGCGGCGATTCAAATCACGGAAGATCCGATCTAACGCCGAACGGGCGGCGCCTCCGCGTTCAACACACGTACAGCCCGGGGACGTCTCCTCCTTCTTGATCCAGCAAGGGGAGAGGAGAAGTTGGGGGAGAGCTCCGGCAACACGACGGCGTGGTGGTGGAGCTTGCAGTTCTCCGGCAGGGCTTCGCCAAGCACTACTAAGGAGGAGGTGGAGTTGGAGAGGGGGAGGGCTGTGCCAGGGGCAAGGGTTGAAGCTCCCATGCGCCTCCCCACTATATATAGGGGTGGAGGGGGCTGGTTTCTTGCCATCCAAGTCCACTGGGGCGTTGGCAAAGGTGGGAGGAAAGAAATCCCATCATTTCCTTCCCCACCGATTGTTATCCCCCTTTTTTAGGGATCTTGATCTTATCCCTTCGGGATATGATCTTATTCCTTCTAAGGGGGGATCTTGGTGCGCCTTGACAAGGGGTGTGGGGCCTTGCCCCCACTACCCACGTTCATGTGGGCCCCCCATGCATGTGGGCCCCACTCCGGAACCTTCTAGAACCTTCCCGGTACAATACCAAAAAATCCCGAACATTTTCCGGTGGCCAAAATAGGACTTCCCATATATAAATATTTACCTCCGGACCATTCCGGAACTCCTCGTGATGTCCAGGATCTCATCCGGGACTCCAAACAACATTCGGTAACTACACACTAATTCCCATAATAACTCTAGCGTCACCGAACCTTAAGTGTGTAGACCCTACTGGTTAGGGAATCATGCAGACATGACCGAGACAGCTCTCTGGCCAATAACCAACAGCGGGATCTGGATACCCATGTTGGCTCCCACATGTTCCACGATGATCTCATCGGATGAACCACGATGTCAAGGATTCAAGCAATCCCGTATACAATTCCCTTTGTCAATCGGTACGTTACTTGCCCGAGATTCGATCGTCGGTATCCCAATACCTCGTTCAATCTCGTTACCGGCAAGTCACTTTAATCGTTCCGTAATGCATGATCCCGTGACTAATTACTTAGTCACATTGAGCTCATTATGATGATGCATTATCGAGTGGGCCCAGAGATACCTCTCCATCACACGGAGTGACAAATCCCAGTCTCGATTCGTGCCAACCTAACAGACACTTTCGGAGATACCGTAGTGCACCTTTATAGCCACCCAGTTACGTTGTGACATTTGGTACACCCAAAGCATTCCTACGGTATCCGGGAGTTGCACAATCTCATGGTCTAAGGAAATGATACTTGCCATTAGAAAAGCTTTTAGCAAACGAACTACACGATCTTGTGCTATGCTTAGGATTGGGTCTTGTCCATCACATCATTCTCCTAATAATGTGATCCCGTTATCAATGACATCCAATGTCCATGGTCAGGAAACCATAACCATCTATTGATCAACGAGCTAGTGAACTAGAGGCTCAATAGGGACATGTTATGGTCTATGTATTCACACATGTATTACGGTTTCCAGTTAATACAATTATAGCATGAACAATAGACAATTATCATGAACAAGGAATAATAATAATAACCATTTTATTATTGCCTCTAGGGCATATTTCCAACAGTCTCCCACTTGCACTAGAGTCAATAATCTAGTTCACATCACTATGTGATTGTAATGAATCCAACACCCACTGGGTTTGATCATATCTCGCTTGTGAGAGAGGTTATCAATCAATGGGTCTGAATCTTTAAGATCCGTGTGTGCTTTACAAATCTCTATGTCATCTCCTAAATGCAGCTACCATGCGCTATTTGGAACTATTCCAAATAACTGCTCTACTATATATACGAATCCGGTCTACTACGACGAACTCTTTTACCACCTCCATAATCGAGAAAATTCCTTAGCCCACTAGTTACTAAGGATAACCTTGACCGCTGTCCTGTGATCCATTCCTGGACCACACTTGTACCCCTTGACTGACTCATGGCAAGGCACACTTTAGGTGCGGTACACAGCATAGCATACTGTGGAGCCTACGTCTAAAGCATAGGGGACGACATTCGTCCTTTCTCTCTCTTCTGCCATGGTCAGGTCTTGAGTCTTACTCAATACTCACACCTTATAACACAGCCAAGAACCCCTTCTTTGCCGATCTATTTTGAACTCCTTCAAAATCTTGTCATGGTGCATATTCATTTGAAAGTACTATCAAGTGATTTTGATCTATCCTTATAGATCTTGATGCTCAATGTTCAAGTAGCTTAATCCAGGTTTTCCATTGAAAAACACTTTTCAAATAACCCTATATGCTTTCTAGAAATTCTACATCATTTCCGATCAACAATATGTCAACAACATATACTCATCAGAAATGCTATAGTGCTCCCACTCACTTCTTTGGAAATACAAGTTTCTCATAAACTTTGTATAAACCCAAAATCTTTGATCATCTCATCAAAGCGTATATTCCAACTCCGAGATGCTTACTCTTGTCCTTAGAAGGATTGTTGGAGCTTTGCATACTTGTTAGCATCTTATAGGATTGACAAAATCTTCTGGTTGTATCATATACAACCTTTCCTCAAGAAAATTGTTGAGGAAACAATGTTTTGACATCCTATCTGCAAGATTTCATAAATAATGCAGCAACTGCTAATATAATTCCAACAGACTCTTAGCATCGCTACGAATGAGAAAGTCTCATCGCAGTCAACTCCTTGAACTTGTCGGAAAACATCTTAACGACAAGTCGAGCTTTCTTAATGGTGATACTTACTATTATTGTCCGTCTTCCTTTTAAAATCCATCTGTACCCAACAGCCTTATGACCATCAAGTAGTTCTTCCAAAATCTACACTTTGTTTTATACATGGATCCTCTCTCGAATTTTATGGCCTCGAGCCATTTGTCGGAATCCGGGCCCACCATCGCTTCTCCACAGCTCGTAGGTTCATTGTTGTCTAGCAACATTACCTCCAAGAAAGGATTACTGTACCACTCCGAAGCAGTACGTGTCCTTGTCGACCTACGAGGTTTGGTAGTGACTTGATCCGAAGTTTCATGATCACTATCATCAGCTTCCACTTCAACTGGTGTAGGCGCCACAGGAACAACTTCCTGTGCCCTGCTACAGATTGGTTGAAGTGATGGTTCAATAACCTCATTAAGTCTCCACCATCCTCCCACTCAATTCTTTCAAGAGAAACTTTTCCTCGAGAAAGGACCCGTTTCTAGAAACAATCACTTTTGCTTCCGGATCTAAAATAGGAGGTATACCCAACTGTTTTGGGTGTCCTATGAAGATGCATTTATCCGCTTTGGGTTTGAGCTTATCAGGCTAAAAGTTTTCCACACAAGCTTCGCAGTCCCAAACTTTTAAGAAATGACAGCTTAGGTTTCTCTAAACCATAGTTCATACGCTGTCATCTCAACGGAATTACGTGGTGCAATATTTGAAGTGAATGCGGTTGTCTCTAATGCTTAACCCATAAACGATAGTGGTAATTCGATAAGAGACATCATGGTATGCACCATATCCAATAGGATGCAGCTATGATGTTTGGACACACCATCACACTATGGTGTTCCAGGCGGTATTAGTTGTGAAACAATTTCCACAATGTCTTAATTTTATACCAAACTCATAACTTAGATACTCATCTCTATGATCATATCATAGACATTTTATCCTCTTGTCACGACGATCTTCAACTTCACTCTGAAATTACTTGAACCTTTCAATAATTCAGACTTGTGTTTCGTCAAGTAAATATACTTAGAATCTAGTCAAATCATCCGTGAAGTAAAAGCATAAAAATATTCACTGCGTGCCTCAGCACTCATTGGATTGCACACATCAAATGTATTACTTCCAACAAGTTGCTCTCTTGTTTCATCTCACTGAAAAACGAGGCCTTTCAGTCATCTTGCCCATATGGTATGATTTGCATGTCTCAAGTGATTCAAAATCAAGTGAGTCCAAACGATCCATCTGTATGGAGTTTCTTCATGCATATATACCAATAGACGTGGTTCGCATGTCTCAATCTTTTCAAAAAACGAGTGAGTCCAAAAGATCCATCAACATGGAGCTTCTTCATGCGATTTATACCAATATGACTCAAATGGCAGTGCCACAAGTAGGTGATACTATCATTACTATCTTATATCTTTTGGCATGAACATGTGTATCACTACGATCGAGATTCAATAAACCATTCATCTTAGGTGCAAGACCATTGAAGGTATTATTCAAATAAACAGAGTAACCATTATTCTCCTTAAATGAACAACCGTATCGCAATAAACATAATCCAATCATGTCTATGCTCAACGCAAACACCAAATAACAATTATTTAGGTTTAACACCAATCCCGATGGTAGAGGGAGCGTGCGATGTTTGATAATATCAACCTTGGAAAAACTTCCAACACATATCGTCACCTCGCCTTCAGCTAGTGTCCGTTTATTCCGTAGCCTTTTATTTTGAGTTACTGACACTTAGCAACCGAATCGGTATCTATTACCCTGGTGCTACTAGGAGTACTAGTAAAGTACACATTAATATAATGTATATCCAATATACTTCTGTCGACCTTGCGAGCTTTCTCATCTACCAAGTATCTAGGGTAGTTCTGCTTCAGTGACCGTTCCCCTCATTACAGAAGCACTTAGTCTCGGGTTTGGGTTCAAACTTTGGGTTTCTTCACTAGAGCAGCAACTGATTTGCTGTTTCATGAAGTATCCCTTCTTGCCCTTGCCCTTCTTGAAACTAGTGGTTTCACTAACCATCAACAATTGATGCTCCTTCTTGATTTCTACTTTCACGGTGTCAAACATCGCAAATAGCTCAAGGATCATCATATCTATCCCTGATATGTTATAGTTCATCATGAAGCTCTAGTAGCTTGGTGGCAATGACTTTGGAGAACCATCACTATCTCTTAAGGAAGATTAACTCCCACTCAATTCAAGTGATTGTAGTACTGAGACAATCTGAGCACATGCTCAACGGTTGAGCTTTTCTCCCTTAGTTTGCAGGCTTAAGAAACTGGTCAGAGGTCTCATACCTCTTGACATGGGCACGAGCCTGAAATCCCAATTTCAGCCCTTTGAACATCTCATATGTTCCGCGACGTTTCAAAATCGTCTTCGGCGCCTCAATTCTAAGCCGTTTAACATTACTGAACTATCACGTAGTCATCAAAACGTGTATGTCAGATGTTCACAACATCCACAGACGACGTTCGAGGTTCAGCACACCAAGCGGTTCATTAAGGACATAAGCCTTCTGCGTAGCAATGAGGACAATCCTCAGTTTACGGACCTAGTCTGCATAATTGCTACTATCAACTTTCAACTAAATTTTCTCTAGGAACATATCTAAAACAATAGAACTAAAGCGCAAGTTACGACATAATTTGCAAAGACCTTTTGACTATGTTTATGATAATTAAGTTCATCTAATTTAATAAAGTCCCACTCAGATGGACATTCCTCTAGTCATCTAAGTGATACATGATCCGAGTCAACTAGGCCGTGTCCGATCATCACGTGAGACTGACTAGTCATCATCGGTGAACATCTTCATGTTGATCGTATCTGCTACGACTCATGTTCGACCTTTCGGTCTCTTGTGTTTCGAGGCTATGTCTGCACATGCTAGGCTCGTCAAGTCAACCTAAGTGTTTTGCTTGTGTAAATCTGGCTTACACCCGTTGTATTCGAAGTTAGAATCTATCACACCCGATCATCACATGGTGCATCGAAACAACGAACCTTCGCAACGGTGCACAGTTAGGGGGGACACTTTCTTGAAATTTTAGCGAGGGATCATTTTATTTATGCTACCGTTGTTCTAAGAAAATAAGATGTGAAAACATGATAAACATCACATGCAATCAAATAGTGACATGATATGGCCAATATCATTTTGCTCCTTTTGATCTCCATCTTCGGGGCACCATGATCATCATCGTCACCGGCATCACATCATGATCTCTATCATCATGATCTCCATCATCGTGTCTTCATAAAGTTGTCTTGACAGCTATTACTTCTACTACTATGACTAACAGTTTAGCAATAAAGTAAAGTAATTACATGGCGTTATTCAATGACACGCAGGTCATACAATAAATTACGACAACTCCTATGGGTCCTGCCGGTTGTCATACTCATCGACATGCAAGTCGTGATTCCTATTACAAGAACATGATCAATCTCATACATCACATATATATCATTCATCACATCCTTTTGGCCATATCACATCAGACGGCATATGCTGCAAGAACAAGTTAGACGTCCTCTAATTGTTGTTGCAAGTTTTTATGTGGCTGCTATATGTTTCTAGCAAGAACATTTCTTACCTACGCCAAAACCACAACGTGATATGCTAATTGCTATTTACCCTTCATAAGGACCCTTTTCATCGAATACAATTTGACTAAAGTGGGAGATACAGACACCCGCTAGCCACCTTATGCAACTAGTGCATGTCAGTCGGTGGAACCTGTCTCACGTAAGCGTACGTGTAAGGTCGGTCCGGGCCGCTTCATCCCACGATGCCGCCGAATCAAGATAAGACTATTAGTGGCAAGTAAATTAACAAAATCGACGCCCACAACAACTTGTGTTCTACTCATGCATAGAAACTACGCATAGACCTAGCTCATGACGCCACTGTTGGGTATCGTTGCAGAAATTAAAAAATTTCTATGCATCACCAAGATCAATCTATGGAGAGACTAGCAACAAGAGAGAGGGAAGTGCATCTTCATACCCTTGAAGACCGCGATGCAGAAGCGTTACAAGAACGAGGATGAGGGAGTTGTACTCGCGATGATTCAAATCGCGGAAGATCCGATCTAACACCGAACGGATGACGCCTCCGCGTTCAACACACGTACAGCCCGGGGACGTCTCCTCCTTCTTGATCCAGCAAGGGGAGAGGAGAAGTTGGGGGAGAGCTCCGGCAGCACGACGGCGTGGTGGTGGAGCTTACAGTTCTCTGGCAGGGCTTCGCCAAGCACTACTAAGGAGGAGGTGGAGTTGGAGAGGGGGAGGGCTGCGCCAGGGGCAAGGGTTGAAGCTCCCATGCGCCTCCCCACTATATATAGGGGTGGAGGGGGCTGGTTTCTTGCCATCCAAGTCCATTGGGGTGTTGGCAAAGGTGGGAGGAAAGAAATCCCATCATTTCCTTCCCCACCGATTGTTATCCCCCCTTTTAAGGGATCTTGATCTTATCCCTTCGGGATATGATCTTATTCCTTCTGAGGGGGGATCTTGGTGCGCCTTGACAATGGGTGTGGGGCCTTGCCCCCACTACCCACGTTCATGTGGGCCCCCCATGCAGGTGGGCCCCACTCCAGAACCTTCTAGAACCTTCCCGGTACAATACCGAAAAATCCCGAACATTTTCTGGTGGCCAAAATAGGACTTCCCATATATAAATATTTACCTCCGGACCATTCCGGAACTCCTCGTGACGTCCAGGATCTCATCTGGGACTCCGGACAACATTTGGTAACTGCACACTAATTCCCATAACAACTCTAGCGTCACCGAACCTTAAGTGTGTAGACCCTACGGGTTCGGGAATCATGCAGACATGACCGAGACAGCTCTCTGGCCAATAACCAACAGCGGGATCTGGATACCCATGTTGGATCCCACATGTTCCACGATGATCTCATCGGATGAACCACGATGTCAAGGATTCAAGCAATCCCGTATACAATTTCCTTTGTCAATCGGTATGTTACTTGCCCGAGATTCGATCGTCGGTATCCCAATAACTCGTTCAATCTCGTTACTGGCAAGTCACTTTACTCATTTCGTAATGCATGATCCCGTGACTAACTACTTAGTCATATTGAGCTCATTATGATGATGCATTACCGAGTGGGCCCAGAGATACCTGTCCATCACACGGAGTGACAAATCCCAGTCTCGATTCGTGCCAACACAACAGACACTTTTGGAGATACCCGTAGTGCACCTTTATAGCCACCCAGTTATGTTGTGACGTTTGGCACACCCAAAGCATTCCTACGGTATCCGGGAGTTGCACAATCTCATGGTCTAAGGAAATGATACTTGACATTAGAAAAGCTTTTAGCAAACGAACTACACGATCTTGTGCTATGCTTAGGATTGGGTCTTGTCCATCACATCATTCTCCTAATGATGTAATCCCGTTATCAATGCCATCCAATTTCCATGGTCAGGAAACCATAACCATCTATTGATCAACGAGCTAGTCAACTAGAGGCTCACTAGGGACATGTTGTGGTCTATGTATTCACACATGTATTACGGTTTCCAGTTAATACAATTATAGCATGAACAATAGATAATTATTATGAACAAGGAAATATAATAATAACCATTTTATTATTGCCTCTAGGGCATATTTCCAACACTTGTGGTCTGTGACAATTGTAAACTGGCCAAGCTGAAGGTATGCACACCATTTATCCACTGCCATCATGACTGCAAGAAATTCCTTCTCGTAAGCCGATAATTTCTGGTTACGGACGCCCAGTGCTTTCCTGAAGTATGCCACCGGGTGACCCTCCTAGACGAGCACCGCGCCAATGCCCGTGTCATAGGCATCAGTTTCAATGCTGAAGGGCTTGTCGAAGTCTGGTAAGGCCAGGACAGGGGCGCTTGCCATGGCGCGCTTGAGGAGCTCAAAGACAACCTGTGCCTGGTCGGACCAGACGAATCCCTTCTTGGTGAGAAGCGCTGTCAGCGGCTTGGCGATGATCCTGTAGCGCGCGAAGAACTTGCGGTAGTAGCCCATGAGGCCGAGGAATCTGCGCAGCTCTGTGGCCATGGACGGCGTGGGCCGGTTGAGCATGGCCTTGGTCTTCTCTGCATCAGTGGCCACGACGTCTTGAGAGATGACGTGCCCCTGATAGTCGATGCTCTCCGTGGCGAAGGAGCACTTGGAGAGCTTGGCATAGAGCTGATGTTGGCGCAGTAAGTCGAAGACTGTGCACAGGTGCTCCTCGTGCTCTTCCAGTGTGTCACTGAACACCAAAATGTCGTCAAGGAAGATGATGACAAATCGACGGACGTACCTTGCGAAAATTTGGTTCATCATACACTGGAAGGTGGATGGCGCATTTGTCAGCCCGAATGGCATGACGTGGAAGTGGAAATGGCCATGGTGAGTTTTGAAGGCTGTTTTCTCCTCATCACCCGGCCTCATATGGATCTGATGGTAACCGGCGCGGAGATCGAGCTTGTGAAAGTACTTGGCACTCGTCCAGCAGCTCGTCGATGATGGGTAGAGGGAACCGATTCTTCACGGTGAGGTCGTTGAGCTGACGATAGTCGACACAGAAGCGCCACATGTTGTCCTTCTTATTGACCAGGAGCACAGGTGCAGTGAAGGGGCTCATGCTATGCTCGATCACTCTTGACTCGAGCATTTCCTGAACTTGACGCTCGATTTCATCCTTCTGCAATGGTGAGTAGTGGTATGGTCGTGCATTTGCTGGTTGAGCTCCTTTGACCAGTGTAATCGCGTGATCGTACTACCGGTGCGGAGGAAGCTTCTTGGGCTCGCTGAACACGTCACTGTAGTCGTCGAGCACCTTTTGAATGGCGACTGGGAGCTTTTCAGGTGGTTCTGGCTGTCTTGGCTGGCGATCAATGAGTGCCATGTACCAGATCTCATTACCTGCCTGCCATTTGTTGAACTGTTCCGACTCGATCATGTCCAAAGCGTGCACCTCATTTGGTCGAACACCTTGCAGCGTCACCATTTCGCCGTTGTGCTCGAATTTCAGAGTCTTGTCGCGCCACTGGCAAGTCATGGGGCTGAACTGCTCGAGCCAGTCCATGCCAAACACCCCATCGTACGCTCCCAGGTCCAACAGGCGCATGTTGGTGGCGAATGTGTGTCCTTGCAGCCACCACTTGACGTCGGGGATGAACTTATCGCAGACCAGCCGCTCACCGTTGGCCACTCGAACATCGACGGCGGGCATGGAAGATGGAGAAGCGCCGATGCGATGTGCGAAGGACGAAGAGATGAAGTTATGCGTGCTGCCGTAGTCGACCAGCAACAACATGACTTGATTGACGACCAAGGCACGCAGACGGATCGTGTGTGGCGCATCCCCCCGGAGACAGCGTGCGTTGAGATCACGCAGCACTCTGGTTCTGCTGCTGCTTGTTGTGGCTCATCCAACAGATCCAGGGCATGAATGGTGTCGTCGGAGAGCACCTCCCCATGGTCGCCAACTTGGATGGTTAGCAGCTGCGTTTGTTGTTTGCACCGGTGTTCACGGGAGTAGCGGTCACCACACTTGAAGCAAAGCCCATGCGCCCATCGGTGGTCGCGTAGTTGTCGCTGACGTGTGAAGTCGTCCGCCCCCGCGGCCGGTCGAGGGGCGGCCATCGGCCGCGCCGGTGGTGGCGCTGGATGTGGCGGCAGTCGTCCAGCAGGAAGAATGCATGGTTGTGCCCGATGCATATCCATCTCTTCCTCTTGGATCCTGGCGAGCACCGAGGCGTGCGTAATGCTGGTGGGTGCCTGGAGACGCACGGCAGCCCGCAGATCATCCCGCAGGCCGAGCAGGAACTGCGTGACGAAGAACTTGGTGCTCAGCGTCGCGTCCAGAGCCAACAGGTGGTACATGTGCGCCTCGAACGCGAGCTTGTAGTCCGCCACCGTGCCAGTTTGCCAAAGCTGTAACAGCTTGTGCATCTCCAACTCGAACTCGTCGGGGCCGAACTCTTCCTTGATCGCGGTGCAGAAGGCGGCCGAGGAGAGTGCACGATGTGCTTGTCAGAATGCCTGCGACCAGTGTGTTGCGTGCCCCTCGATGTAGAGCGCGTCCGTGGTCACCCAACTGTGAGGAGGAACGCGGTACAACTCGAAGTAGGTCTCGCACCGATCGATCCACAGGTATGGCCCCATGCCACCGAACTTGGGGAAATCGTGCTTGGGCGGTTTGACGGCGTAGTAGTTGCCAGTCGTGTCGTGGCGCTGCTCTTGGTGATGATGTTGCAGCGCGACGTGCGCCGTCCCTTGGAGCAGCATAAACGGGCGCGTCACGAGCAGGGGCGGCCCGTTGTTGGCAAGGCGGACAGGCGGTCCGTGGATCTCCGAACCGCATGGCAGCTCGGGTGGCGTGATGGAGGAAGCTTGTGGCTCGCCCTCCCGTGGTGTACGCGGCTGGCGGGATGGGGACGGCGGAGCCGATGGCTTGTGCGGCTCGTGCAGCTGGCGCACCTCATCGATGTTGGACTGCGTCAGGTGGATTTGCTTGCGTAGGTGGGTCAAGTCGCTAGAGACCTGATGGTTGAAGGCGAGCTGCTCCTCCACGTTCTTGTCGGCGGCGAGCTGGTTCTTCTCGAACCGCGTCAGGAGCGACTCCAGCAGCGATTTGATCTCACCCGAAGTTTCCGACATGGCGGACAAGATGTGGCGTGTTTGAGCAAAAGGCTTGGAAGTCGGCGCCTTCGCCTCGCTCCAAATCAGATCAACCCCGCCGGGGATTTCGAGCAGATCACCGAGGTGAATCCGCATCCGCGACGGTGGGTGTTACGATCCAATCGAGAGGATAAGAGGAAGAACTGGCTGAAAAAAATTTGTGGGGGGAGGGGGGTGAAGGAATTGGCTATGAATACTAGTTTGTAATGAACCACTGATGCAGAGGATCGATACAAGGGAGGCAATCGGGATCGAGATCCAATCCAGGTTTCCTTGCTGAAGAAGAAGGTGAGATACAGGGAGAGTAGGTGAGATTCAGAGAAGGAGGGAGGAAACATAGTTCACACACAACACGCATGCTCTCCTCGGTGCCTCGCACCCACACTTATTATGGATTCAATAGCGCTCTAAGGCTGAGATGGTTGTGGCTGGAATGGCAACAACCGCGACACCGTTGGCATGGCATCCAGCTGCCTTGCGACAACACGGATCGACCGTTGTTCACCCAAGCAACGCAGGTGACAGTGGGGGGCAGCAACACGGCCAACGCAGGTGATATGGAACTATGTTTTTTCCAGGCAGGTATGGGTTCAGGCAGCAACCTGGACAGGCTACGTGTCTTTGCCCCAGGAAGACTGGGAGAGAGTGAGCACGACAGAAGCTGTATGCACCTTGGTCCGAGGTGTGGAGCAAGCTAAAAGGAAGGGCACAAAGACTATGATCCTGGCAATCAGTTGGGCGATCTGGAAGGAACAAAATGACCGCACTTTCCGAGGAAAGATGCCAAGTGTTTCGAACATCATCGAAGCAGTAAGAGATTTAGAACAATGGCGCCTGGCAGGTGAAAGGCAGCAGAGCACCCCTTTGTGGACTTGGTTGCGAGATGGCATTTTAGAATGCCCAACCTTTTCTGTTTTCTCTGAAATTTTCCTTGCCACATCCACCTTGATCACTTGGTGACCACAGTGTTTTCCATGTGCTACCTGCTAAATCTAATGAAGCCAGCAATCTGATGGATCTTAAAAAAAAAAATCATATGTGCCTATAGTTCTTATATAACTGGTGCACGCAACATTGAAAACCCATTCTACAAGTTCATCAATTTTAAAAAAAAATCGAGTACTTGATATAACATGTCATGATAGTTCAATTACGAATTCAACCCACAACTCAAGAAATTAAAATAAGCGTTAATGGGCCCACTTCGAATTAGCTAAGTACTATTCATGACATGATTATTGTCACTTTTTTTCTCAAGTTGTGGATTTAAACTGTGACTAGAATTTTGTAGCATGATAAGGGTTTATTGCTTCATTCTACTTTTTCAGAATTTTCTAGAATATTTGTCATATTTTTTTGTGTAGGTGCATTTATTGAACGTGAATTTCGGATGCGGGGAATACGCCCTCCAGTTCAGATATTTCTTTAATTTTGTAATATCATGTAAAATGGAAAAAAGGTAATTAACTAATAAATATTGTAATTGCAGTATCCTTTTCCCCCAAAGGACAAGAAGATCGGGTTTCGCTACCCAAAGAGAGTTGTTTCATAAACTGCAGTCGTGTGCCTGAAATTTCTTTTTCTTTCGGCCGAAATTTCTAGCTAACACTGTGGTTTTGAGAAGATGTTGTTGTATTACTTTGCATCATCCAAACATATCTCCCTAGTTTGTTATATTCTCCTTACATTGCCACAGCACGACAACTTTTTCGTAGCAGCTTTTCCAGAATCTACAGCTCAATCAAACACAATCTAAGTATAGTAGAAGGCCCGTGCGTTGCCACGGGCTTTTAAATATTTTTACCGTGTGCATATATAAACATAATGCATATCAAGTTTTACGTGTAAACATAATTGAAATCCATATCACACAAAATATTCTTCGATACAAAATGTAATTCAATAATGTATACATAGAAAGACACGCGATGCACAAAATAAAGAAAGTGGTACAGAAACATAGTACTCTTTATTGTGCACTATATTACACAAGGTAGATAGCACCCTACATGACTTTTATGCTTAAGACCAATCATCTCACGAAGCATTTCCATTGTTATTAACCATTAATTAAAGACAACAGATGGAGCATTTTGTTACCTTTAAACAAATATTCCAAGATGCTGCAACCAGAACCTTAATACATTATGGAATTTCCTAACAAATATTACATAGACCCAAATATACAGCACAACATCCAATAAAAAATCATTATAACACACCATCTAACTTAAAAGTCTGGCATATGAAAATTTAGACCTCCGATAGAAAACGCTGAATTTCAGCAGGAAATATCAAATACATGCTTCCCTGTCCGATGTATAAATATGTGTAATTCTCAATTGATGCACTTTTGAAATCTTCTAACTCACATAACACCATAATTACAGTGATTGTGCAACATATTTTTTAGAAAGCATGCATAAGCCTTTGAGTATAAACACAACTTTTGGTAGGGAGTCAATAACACCCCTAGGTAGCCAAGCCTTTGAGTATAAACAAAAATGATTTCTCAAGCTTTCTTTTGCTTCATGGAGCTGTAATTATTGCTAACAGAAACAAAATAGAAATCACATGATAAAAAAGAAACAACGCAATAGGAGAAAATGAGGCATACTACGTGGCCATGTCGCTAACCTGGCCATCACAACCTCCGAGACCAAGGGGCGAGGAGGTGGCGGCATCAGCTCCAATGAACCTATGACACCAAAATGATTATGTTTGCCGTCCTCGATCGTCGGCATCATCGACTCAGTGGTCGGTCCCCTTGTATCTTCTTCCCCATGGATCGGGATTGATTCGACATAGGATTAGAACAACAAACAAAATCAAAAGTCACAAAGAATTATAGCCTAGTAATGCTCAGCCAGCCAAATTAAGAAATATCGGTAACACATGCATATCTATTAATGATATTAGTGAACAATGCAAAAAGCAAAGGATTCCATTTGTCGCAATTAGTACACATGACAACTACTTCATAAGACCATATGAACAATAGATGAACAACTAATAAAAGTCGAGAAGGATCCTTACAAAAACAATGATTGGTCAGGAATTTGGAAGGAGGGAGGGCCTATTATTAACGCTAGTGAAGGCGCATGTCATGCCAACTCTACAAAGTTAATTCCATTTACAAAAATCACATCGGAAAAGTATTGTGCATTCATGTTCTAGTCTTAATATCCCTTAGGTAATCTTGTTTTCAGCTGAACGACGATCATGTCAAGCTAAACGAAGAGGACGCCGACAGGGCCACATTGTTCCCTGCCCACCACCGCCCACTTCCACACGCCACCATCCATGTTCACCGCCTGGATGCCGGCCCCAGCTCTCAAGACCCTAGAATCGGTGCGCCCACGGGTCGCCGCGTTGGGTATGTACCCGCCGCCACTGCGTTGGACCTTCTCGTCCTACAATGCAATAGCCATTGCCTTAGTTGTCTACATCAGACATCTGAAATGAAACAAAAGTCAAATGCTACTACTTAGACGTAATACATCAAAATGTCAAACAGAGTCAACACTTTAATTATGCTTCATAGGATAAGAATAAAACATATATAGTTAAACCAAATACTTAACAAAGTGTCAACAACATTTCACAGATTTTTTCAGAATTTTTGAAGCACTAACCTGGCTTGGCTCAATGCCAATGTGGTTCAGCATATCAATGCATAGATGTAGGAATCATCCTTGTACTCTGCACAAACAAGGGAAAAACATGAGCTTTCATGTTTCCGTGTATTATAGTTGAGCAGAAGCGATACATGGACAGTAGTATAAATGTACAACAATGGGAAAGTTGAGGTTCCCTGGGCTGAATGTCGATGAAAGGTGCCTCTCATTTGCCCTTGTAGTCCAGGTTCCTAATTATCTGACTACACAAATATCCCATGTCAGAAGTTGCAATGCCAATGCACACTGCTGTTTGTCTATAATTTGACTATCTAATCTTACTCTAGCAGAAGTACCTTTTGCATCCATGGTCTCTTGCACCAGGGTACGTACCAAACTCCTAACTTCTTACAACTGATGATATTGTTAGGCGATGGAATTTGGAGTAACTTCTTGCTGACAACTGATGATATTGTTGGGCATTGAATTAATTGAACCACCCAAACTACTTTCAATCCTTTCTCGAAAGACAAATCAAGGAGACCACGAGATAGAAAAAGAGAGAAACTTACCATTAAGATAGAGGACAAGTCAGGCAGTCTTGCACATGGTGTTGGTAGGTAGCACCGCTGTGGTCGGGACAGTTTGCGCCCCAAATCCATATCCTCCATTTTTGCAAGATTCTGTACACCACATCTTTCTTACTAAAGTGGGAGAAACCATAAATCGACTATCAATCATCATTAAGTGTAGAATATGGTCATTAAAATTCATTAAAATCATTGCACATCGCTTGCTTGATTCTCCTCTATTAAATTAGCATTCATCACGGTGCCTTCTAAAGACAAGGCATGACAGAAACACAAAGCACAACCCAAGCACATTGGTTTATGTATCATACTCATTGTAAAAAATTAGAAGCTTCTGTAAGATGTGACACTGTTTACATGTTTGGAGTGAATTGCATCCTCGTACAAAGGATAGAAGAACTGAATGCTTATGTACTTATAAAATACAAAATTGAAAAGGGTAATTAAATCATGTTGGGTTAAAAACCTTACGTTCCCATGGTTCTTTCTCAGATCAAAGAACTCAAAATATCAGCAGTGGATATTGGAGCCAGGAGAAGAAACGACGTGACCTTCACCCACATCCTTAATGGCCAGCCTCATCTCCATGCCCAGGACGATCTGAAGCCTCCCTCAATAATTCGACACCTGCACGATGACCGACCGTCAGATCACAACACTCGGCTTGGGCAACGAATTCGAGGGATTTCTAGACCAAGCGTTGAGAGTACCTAGGGGTCACCTTGGTTTTTGTACACGACAAAGAGGAGTGCGGGAGGCGAGCCCCAACCCATCGAGACCACGATGCCTTGAGAGAAAGCTAGGGGAGGCGATGGTGAAGCACGACATCATGGCGCACATGCCCTACGTCTCAACGCTACAGTCGAGCATCGCCATGTAGCCGCACAACAGCTTGCACTCCATGAGTTACATACTATTTTCGCTCACACGACGAACGCCATCCGCCCGTCACTGAGACCCATCCTCTCAACCCTGTTGCTCCACGATCACGCGACGCCGTGTTAGTTAATGCAGAAACATAGGAGGCGGGCATCGTAAGGTAAAAAGTCCGGTTTGGACGGGATGAAAGACGAACCAAAATAAAGCAAAATTGGACAGGGAAGGGGGTGGATGAGGAGGCGAACATACAACAAGGTCGGGGTGGCTGTGGCCGAAGCATGAGGCTCCGCCTCCTCGCCGATGACCAGATCCGCCGTCAGAGATGATGAGGTCATCAGCCCCGTGACCTAGATCCCGCCAACAGGGTGATGCAGAGGAGAGGTGCGGCGGCGTCCTACGGGTGAGGACGGCGGGGGAGGTGAGGGAGCAGCTGAGCGCGGTGGTGCGGCTGCGTCCCTCGGGAAGACGAACGGCGAGCGGCCCGAGGCGGGAGGCGGCGAGGGGGAGAGAAGAGTCGTGCGGTGCGGGGTGAAAGCCCGACTCGCTCGGTTTGTAGCAGGGTACTGCTATAATCGAAACATTTCCTTTGATGTAATTTGACTACGTATGGAAAGATTAATCAGTGATTGACTGACTTATGGTAAGTTAATTAATTTAGATTTGATTTTTAAATATTGATTAGAGATTAACCGTGATTGATTCTCTCCCATAAAGACATTCCTAAATAATTTGTGTCCACATGGAAAGTTCTGATCCGTTTGGCTTTCGGTACATGGGATGGTGGAAGGAAAGACGAAAATAAACCGGATGAAAATAAACCAGACGAATAATAACAGTGGACGCAATCCTAGCAACTGCTCCATTAAAAGTAGAGATAATGCCTCAGGATGAGGAGGTCACGATTAGGATAGGGCAAGAAGAACTTTTTTGGAAAGCTTTGATTCTGGTGATAATTACCATATTCGAAATTTCCTTAGTTATAGCCTTACCATACATGGATTGATTTATTACTATAATTATCATATTTGAGATTTCTAAGTTTATAGCCTTACCATACGTGGATTAATTGTGATTGATTACCATAAATACGTTGGGTATTGTCGGCCAGACGAGAAAGAGAAAAATCGGTGGGAGGGGGGTGGTGGGAGGTGGGACGAAGAAAAACCGGTTGAAAAAAAAACGGTTGAAAATAAACCGGTTGAAAGTGGGGGGGACTATTCAACCAATTCGTCCATTAGAAATAGAGATGCGTCTAATTCCAGCCATCCACCTACATCCAGAACACAGCGGGTTAGAATACCGCAACATATTTAGAAACTATCCGAGAGGCGGTGCGTTGGCTCCTGGTCTGCAGCTCTCCCGTGTGAGAGTACCTGAGGCCAAACATGGTGACATGGACCACGAAGCCACCGCGGTCACCCAAGGCTTTCTTAGAGCATCTTCAGCAGCGCCCCCCAACAAGGCCCCCCAGGCGATTTTTCGGCCGCCGACGTCAAAAAATCGGCCCAGTCGCGCCCCCAAGGGCCCAGTTTTCGCCGGCTCGGGCCGAAATTGGCATCGGCGGATCCAACCCGAACCAGGCGCGCTGAGGGGCGCTCGGGGGCGCCGGGCGAATCGTTTTTTGGCGCGAAGAGCCGCGGGCCCCCCTTGCCAGCGACTCGACTCACTTCTCGCCGCTTCGTCCTCCTCATCGCCTCGTTTCCCACGGCGAATCAATGCCAAAGCTGCGCGCACTGCCGCGCCGGTCAGCCTTCATTGATGCCTCACGGGCGGCGCAGTGAAGGCCGGGCGACGCGCGTCCCCTCGCCCGCCACGCCTCCCGCCACGCGTAACGCGTCGGCCAAGCCTACCATGCGGCGCCTCTGCCTATATAAACCGACCACCAGCGCGCCGGAGACACGCACAGATACTCCACCGCCGACGCGCCCATTTCTCCCCCTTCCTCCTCTCGCCGTCTCCAGTTCAGAAGAATGGCCGAGCGCTTCCCAGGCGACGGCGCGACGGCGAATGGCTTCGGGCGCCGCCATCTTCACGAGGACGAGGCTCGCCTCCTTTTCGAGGCCGAGTACCCGGCCCCGCCGGACATGCGGGTGCCCGGGGCGTGGAGGATCAGCGTCGGCGGCGTGCCAGTGCCACCACCACCCACCGGGGCGGCGCGGCGTGCAGAGATCGCACGTATCCGCGCGTCCCTGCCGCGGGCGGCGAGGAAGGACCGCGGTACACCCTTGAAGGCTCGCTCTGGGAGCCCTACTTCCGCCGCCGCCACGCCGGGCAGCTCGAGGCGACGAACGGCGTCTTGCCCTCCGGCAGGCTCAACTCCGAGGGCCGGCGCCGGTGGTGGGGCATGCCCGGCCGCACGTTGGAGGCCGTCCTCGAGTACATCGAGGGCGGCAACACGCCACGCCTCGAGTAACCCGCTCTCCCGTCCTTCTCACGCGGCCGTGGGAGCTCCTGGACGCTGAGGCGCATGGAGCGGCTCGGGGCGTCCTCCTCGTCTGGCCGCTCGTCGGGCTCTCCCTACCTCCGCCCCGTCAAGCCGGAGCCCCAGGACACGCCTGTCAGCGCGCGCACCCGCAGCTCCACGTCCGCATCGACGACTCCACCCCCCTCCGGCCGCTTCGTCCTCGTCGAGCCCAAGCCGGAGCCTGGCCTCCCCGCGGAGTACGAGGAGATAGCCTGGCGCGGCTTCTCCGACGAGGACGCCCTACAGTGGGCGCGGGACGACTACCTCCGCGATGAGATGGTCCGGCAGCGCCGGGCCCTGGAGGAGATAGAAGCCCGCAAGCGTGGGCGCGAGGACGGGCACGGCGTCGTGATCCTCGACAGCGACGACGACGAGGACGCCCCCGGACCGTCCAACCCGCCGCGCCAACCGGGGGAGGGATGCAGCAGGGACGGCGACGGCGACTACACGTGGTTCTACAGCCTCCTTGGCATGTAGAACTGCAAGGGCGTGCGGCGGGGAGCGGCGATGGAGACGGCGAGGGGCAGCCCCTAGTAGTTTTTTTTTGTAAAATATGTTTAAATTTAAACAAACTCGCCGATGTTTGTGTCAAATTTGAGCCGTATTTGCGCCGTATTCAACTTTTTCAAAAAAAAACGTGGGCGCCACGACTGGGGGGCATCACGCCCCCAGCGCCCGGTTTAGCGCCGGTGCGCCCCCGAGGACGATTTTTAGCCCCTCCTGGGAGGCCAACAACTGGAGATGCTCTCAGGCTCATCAACTCCCTCCCGAACCACGCACTCCACCAGGCAAAACCTGCCGTCGCCCATGTACGTGAGGGTACATTGGCGGCAAAAATTACTTACTACTCCCTCCGTTTCTAAATATAAGTGACTACATACGGATGTATATAGACATAGTTTAGAATATAGGTTCACTTATTTTGCTCCGTATGTAGTCTCTTATTGGAATCTCTAAAAAGACTTATATTTAGGAACGGAGGGAGTACTTACTACTTGTAATCTTGAGTCGAATCAGATTCAGAAGTCGAACCAACCGTCCGCTGGTGGAAGGAATCAGATTCAGAATCGGATCACTGGTGTTTTTCACACACACAAAGAAAATTAGCAGGAACGGAAACGGAAGACAGGTTGTCAGCTACATCCAGCCAGCTCCTTGAATCATAAGTACTTAGCAGTTTACTGTGCATCCACCCATCCATCAAGCAGAATAGGATGACATAGAAAGCAGAGTCTACTCAGTTGACACCTCAGTTTAGTTCAGGTTTACGACGGTAGACAGCAACAGTTAGCAAGTACAGTAGTACATACAAATCAACATGCCAGATGAACAATAGTCGAGCCTAAGCACATCAGATCATGGCGCACACAACACAAAATAACTCTTCAGACTGACACACCAGCAGCTGAATAATGAAGTCTCCTCCATCCTGTTTCTGTACAAGTTACACAGCGCAAAATTTATGCTGGAAGCAACCAAGTTGATCAGGGAACAAGTGTGAAAACCACCAGAATATACTACATCATTTTCCAAATCAGCACAAGTGCTCTACGCCTCTCATGTCATAATACATCTCATCAATATCCAAATTAACAAATCTAGCTAGCGGAGAAGTGGGGAAGAACAATGACGCTCTGTTGATTCATTAGCCCGGTCGACAGGACAAGCAAGTCTCTCTGCAACCAGACCAGGTATGGTAGGTTCAGATGCTAGCTAGCTTTGAACACAAACCAAAGGGAAAAAAAAAACCTGGTCTGAATAGGAATTTCAGCATGCCAAGTTCCTATAATCTTCACAAAGGAAATAAAAAAACATAAAATCATTATGACAAAACCTATTATGGGAACCTGACAGTACCATTTTGATGCAAAGATGCAAAACAAAGTCGAGAATCATTCCATGGTTTATTTGCTTCATAAGCTGAGCACCATATGTTGTTCGATTCTTTTGGGAATGAGAACAAGAAACCAGAAAATGGCAAAATCTGTATGTCTGTATTCCCAGTATATATTCATGGTAGTTGTTCAAGGTGCCAGCGTAATTTCGAAGAAACACGTGCTGTGGCAAATCATGTGGACAGAAGCAACTTCAGAACAAAGGATTCTACATACAGTTCACAAGTTCACATCAACATCAATTCCCCGCAAAAAGAAGAAGAAAAGAAGATCACATCAACGTTGACTAGGAGGATTGTATCGCATCACTGTTCCCAAAGCTAAAAACTAGGTCTGCGCAAAAAAGAAGATAGAAAAACTCCAAGTAAGAGAGATTTCCACTTTCATTTTGGGGAGTTTCTTTTGCATTGTTTTTTAAAAGTAACCTAGGGTATATCAGATGATGAAAGGCAATCAAGTTAACCATTGAAATAATCTGAGGCCTTATTAGGCATCCCTAGAAGCATATATCATAGTATAAATCATTAGTTAATGCAGTACAATATACATGGAGCTGGATTAAATACCCAAAGATGCATTACCGAATGGCTGAATTTAACATGTGTGAAGAGTAAATCCACATGAAGAGGAGTATGCTTTATTATACATGTCTACCAACACAAACAACATTGAAATTGCTAGACTTTTCCATGTGACCTACGCAAGAGTTTACATTAAAAAAAACATCGGCTAATCAAATTATGACCATGTATATTAATAATATTTATCCAGGCGAAGAGGAACCAGGAACCAGTACGATTTTACCTCGCTCTGAATGATCACACCACCAACTCACTTCTACCCGGAAAAAACACCAAATCCTATACACAAAAATGGCACGAGACAAGACCCTGGAAACACTACCAGTCCAACAACATACAACAAAATCACGAAATTCTTTCTCAAAACATGTCAAAGGCAAGGAACCAAAATTATTTGCTAAGATTTTCAACAATAGCCGTAATTATAAAACAATTGACACCAAATTGCGCCAAGTACCAAACTAAACTAAGGTATGCAAGTGTGCCTGACAAAACATCGCCACACAAGGAGCACGAGCACCCATGTCAGGTGCTTAGGACAATTGCGCACTGAGGAAGGATCAAACTATTAAAATTGGAAGGAAGGATCCAAACTAACCATTACAATGACTCAACCAAAATAATTCACTCAAACAACTTGAATAAGACTGAAAGACAGCAGGATGACATGTGTACCAACACTTGTTTTCTCAATAACAAAGCAGGATGGCTAGCCATAATTCTGGAGTAGTGCCCTTCTAGATAATATCTTAGAGAGCAATTATCTGTTCCCAATTGCAACCATGTCTTTCATCGTTCCAAAAAATGCAAAACTGGAAGTAAACGAGGGGAATAAAATAGACTAGTCATATAGCATAGATTCTCCATAGTTCAGAACTTTAACATGGTACTAAATGCAAGATAATAGCTGCTACCATCCAAATTGTTCAGTTCTACACTAAGAAGATCAACCAGGAACAAAAGATAATGCTTGTGTAGAATAGATACTCCATTGGCGAAGCAAATCAGCAGTGTATAACATCCAGATCAGGCACTGCATCCTACAGGCCTACAAAAAATGGAGGCTCCTGATTTGCAGCATCTTCTTCTCTCATCTCATGGGACAGTGGAAGGGGAATAATGCTCCCCCGGAGGTAATGCTTGGTAACGCACAATTTGATTTCTTGGTCATCTTCACTCTTCACATATCCTAAAAACTTGCCATCACTATCAAAATGCAACACACGCCTACGAGTGGAAGTGAACTGGATCAGCAGCTCACCCTCATTGAGAGCAGCCATCGTAGGGATCATTGTCACCCCTAGACCAACAAGCGCTGATGGATCCACCCCGGTCAAATCAATCTGATGCCTGAAAGACCAGGTCTCGGCATCGTAATCCTGTACCACCCAAACATCTATGGTGTGTTTGTCAATGCTGATGCTGCACAAAGCAAGAGTGTCATTCATCTCCAGCAACGACTCATGTAAGCAGTTGCCCAATCGGGCAGGACGAGACATCAACCGAAATGTTTCAGCTGCTGTGTTGAACACCATTATGCAGTCGGCATCCCAGCCATGATATTTTTCAAGTTCCCAGTGCAGGCCGCCACGGTGGTGGACTGGTGGATATTGAGATGAACTGGGCAGGCCCTTGCGTAACGCCAGCTCCAAGGAAGGCGAAGAAGATGTTGGTTGTGGGATGCATCCTAGTCTGAAGTATCTTATTTTATCGGATCCCACCGCTATGGCGTAGTAGAGAGTCATATACTTTGTGTCATATGCGTTGTAGCATCTCGGACTAGATTGCCAAAGCACCCGGTATTCTCCTCCGATTGGTTGGTGCCGATAGAATCCGACAATCTGGTTATAAATACCACGTTGACTATCAGGCTTCGCTAGGGGAGCACACTTGCGAGTGACCGGGTTGCAGATGAAGAACTCATTCCCAAGGCCATGGGAGACGATGAGGAGCCCATCATGGGCAGCCACGATTTCACCAAACTTGTAGGTCCGGATGACAGGGCAGAGCTTTTGCTTGCCTGCGGAGGCCCCAAAGGAAAACAGGAGGCATGCTTTCTGCGGGGCGATGATGTGGCTGAGAATCGGGAGCAAGGGCTGGCGGCGGTGGTGGTCCAGCATGAACTTGTCGGCGGAGGTGGCGTTGTGCCACCACCTGCAGACGGCGCGGCAGCGGAGGATGTCCTTGGGCGGCAAGCGGACGAGGATCTCTTCGACAACGATCCACTCGGGAAGGTCGTCCAGTACGGTCGCGCCTCTGGTGCCTGGCATGGTGACTGGTCGATCGCCGGTGCTCCGTTAGATCCAATTCCGATCAACTAATAATAAAACGAAAAGAAACTTACAGCGAGAGGGTTACCCTGGGGTGAGGCGAGGCGGATGGAGGGGGGCAGTCAGGAACTCAGGGGACGATGGCGAGCTATGGCGGCATCGCGAACCACACCGCGGCGGCGGCACCTGTACATGAAGAAAAGAACGATTTGAGGGAAAATCGATAGATGGAGACAAAAAATGAATCAGAACACGGCGGACAGCGTGCTCCGAGATAGACTCGCGCGGCCGGTTTGGGCGGCATATCTGCTTACCGGCGTCGGAGAAGAGGGCACTCCGGCCTCCGGCGAGCAACTCGTCGTGTTCCGGCGGGGAAGAGGTTGGGAATCGAGGGCGGCCGCGGGGGTAGGGTTTGGGTCTCCCCTGTTTCTTTTTTTCTTTCTGAGTGGTCTCCTCAGTTCACATCTGACCCTTTTCACTAGTACTTTTTTTTGCAACTATAGTAGGAGCATCTCCGGCAATCCAGTAAAATCCGGTACGTACTGCAAAATCGATTTAGGTTCTCGTAATTTTTTTTTTGCGGAGACTCCCAGAAAAAGGCAACTCCGATCCTTATATAATAAAGTTACTATATAATAAAGTAAAAGGCTTAGGCTTGTTTGGTTCATAAGTCCTAGAATTTTTTTAGTCTCAACTAAAAAGTCGCTAGTTTTTAAAAAATTCCTATATGTTTGGTTCCTGAGACTAAATATGGCCTAAAAGACCATGTTACAACTAAAAGTTCTAAAAAACGCTCGCTCAGGGTCTTCTATCATAAGAACATCTTCAGCCGTTGGCCCTCCAGGAGGCATAAAAGTCGCCGCCTGGGGGTGAGCCGGCGGCATACTCGGCTCTGGGGACGGTTGGGCACCCAACCGTCGCGCCCCAGGTGCCGATTTTGGCCCATTATTCGGCCCAATTTTATCCAAAAACGGCCCGATATCTGCGTGAATCGGCTCATATTCGGCGCGGTTCGGCATGTTTTGGCGTGAATTTTCGCATACAAATAAAACCAATTAGTTCATCACATAGTTCGGCGTGTTTCGGCATGTTTTTGCCTCCATAGTTTTGAAGGAAATATGCCCTAGAGACAATAATAAAGTTATTATTTATTTCCTCCTATCATGATAAATGTTTATTATTCATGCTAGAATTATATTAACCGGAAACATGATACATGTGTGAATACATTACAAAACAGTAGAACTGAGCTAGCTACGGCTGCTCACAGCGATTTGATGCTCTAAACCGGTTGATCGGCTCACTCAATGGTCCTGATCGTACCGTCATCCCACCTCATCCCACAGCCTTTTCTACCAATCCAACTCAGGCGTCCTGGTCGGCCCAACGTTAATGGGCTGCTGCTCCGGACAGCGACCTGGACGCCCTCTCATTCACGGATGCATCGCACTGCCCGATCATGAATAGACGGTTGCGATCAGCGCTTGGCTATGGAAGCGAGCGAGGCACGCGTGGGCTGATGCAGCTCGGCGCCGATTTGGGCGAACCCTACCTCAACTCCTTGTACAGGCGACGGTGGTGGCGGCAGCCTTCTCTTACCGCCACATGCCCTACCAAAAGCCTAGATCCGATGGCCACGAGCTCCATTGTCTTGTCCTACCATCTTCGATCCTTCGTCCGCAGGCAGTAGCTGGCTTGCCGGTGGCCTCTTTTGTTGTTAGGTTGCTCGCTGCAAGGGAAGGATGGGAAGGAGAGACAGTGACATTGTGCCGTCGTTGCAGCGGCCGTGTAGCTTTCCGTACGGATCTCATTCTCCTTAGCGTGCTTACTATGGCCGGGGAGACAAACACACGCAGGAAGGTGCAAGCGGAAGAAGTCCCTTTTCCTTCTGCTTCCTCTCCCCTAATCAAGGGGACGTGTGTGTTTTCCTGAAGTGATTTTGCTTGACCATGAAGATGGTGCAGATTACAGCCTCGATTTGGTTTTGTGAAGGTAACTTGTTTACTGCATTCTCACCGATCAGTTCGAGTTTGTTCTATAGTTTCCATGTTCATGTATAAGATCCAACCTTTTTTTCTTTCTTAATTCTGATGTGATGTCGCTATTTTTGGTTCTTTGCAGCGAGTCGAGTCATGTTCA
>NC_041383.1:86607595-86611735 GCF_002162155.2 Triticum dicoccoides | reverse complement strand
CTGCGACTGGAGTAATGATACTAAATTACTATGCAGGCACAAATATGTACATAGTGAGTTCAACGTCATCTCTCATTTTCATATCTGAGGTAACCCAATGACTATATCTATGGTGACTTTTTGTTGTGCCTGCTCCCTACCTTGATAACTATTCTCTTGTACTCCCTCCTAAATATAGAGATTCCACTATGGACTACATACGGAGCAAAATGAGTGAATCTACACTCTAAAATGCATCTATATGCATCCGTATGCGGTTCATAGTGAAATATGTACAAAGACTTATATTTAGGAACGGAGGAAGTAGGTATGAAAGAAATACAATGTACTCCTATGTACGAAGATCTTACATATTTGATCCCAAGGATGGATTTGGCATATGAGAGTGTAAGGTTTCTTTTATTGTTGTTCATTAGCAGTTACCATTCTTCAATCATTTATGGAAGGATGTCAAAAACATTTCCTAGATGATATGTATTCCATAAACGATCAATATAGATGGAGCTGAGTACACAATTATTATACTTGCATTTGCTTTCTTGCCGGACCAAGTTATTTAGTTGTGAAACTTATGATACAAATATCTTGCAATGGGTGTGTTAGACACTTGATCAAACAAATCTTTTCCACATGCCCTATCTCGGTGTGGGCACTTTTCTGCATTATCCTTCCTTGGTTGTTCAACTGCAAATGCAGACAAAGGCGTTGATGAATGTCTGCTTTGAAATTGTATATTATCTTTTTGCTAATATATTTGTGCTAGAACATAACCAATGTTAAGAATTCAATTCAAGTAAGAATTCAATTCAATTCAATTGTATATTATCTCTATGGATGTGGACCGTAAAAATTGTAATTTTGAAATGTTCAAACTACATAATTTTTTTTTGAAATTTTACTTATTTTTCTTTAAAATGGACGAGCGCGGCAACGCGCGCCTTTATGGTCTAGTAGACAAACATAACGTCACTAGTATGCCTCTACTTGACTAGCTCATTAATCAAAGATGGTTATGTTTTCTAACCATAGACATGTGTTGTCATTTGATTAACGGGATCACATCATTAGGAGAATGATGTGATTGACATGACCCATTCCGTTAGCCTAGCACTTGATCGTTTAGTATGTTGCTATTGCTTTCTTCATGACTTATACATGTTCCTGTAACTATGAGATTATGCAACCCCCGTTTACCGGAGGAACACTTTGTGTGCTACCAAACGTCACAACATAACGGGGTGATTATAAAGGAGCTCTACAGGTGTCTCCGAAGGTACATGTTGGGTTGGCATATTTCGAGATTAGGTTTTGTCACTCCGATTGTTGGGGAGGTATCTCTGGACCCTCTCGGTAATGCACATCACTATAACCCTTGCAAGCAATGTAGCTAATGAGTTAGTTACGGAATGATGCATTACGTAACGAGTAAAGAGACTTGCCGGTAACGAGATTGAACTAGGTATTGGATACCGACGATCCAATCTCGGGCAAGTAACATACCGATGACAAAGGGAACAAAGTATGTTGTTATGCGGTTTGACCGATAAAGATCTTCGTAGAATATGTAGGAGCCAATATGAGCATCCAGGTTCCGCTATTGGTTATTGACCGAGAATAGTTCTAGGTCATGTCTACATAGTTCTCGAACCCGTAGGGTCCGCACGCTTAACGTTACGATGACAGTTTTATTATGAGTTTATAAGTTTTGATGTACCGAAGGTTGTTCGGAGTCCCGGATGTGATCACGGACATGATGAGGAGTCTCGAAATGGTCGAGACATAAAGATTGATATATTGGAAGCCTATATTTGGATATCGGAATGGTTCCGGGTGAAATCGGGATTTTACCGGAGCACCGGGGGGTTACCGGAACCCTCCCGGGGGTTACTGGGCCTTCATGGGCCCTAAGGGAGAAGAGGAGAGGAGGGAAGAGGTGGGCTGCGCCCCCTCCCCTCCCTAGTCCGAATAGGACAAGGAGAGGGGGGCGCCCCCCCTTTCCTTCCCCTCTTCATCCTCCTTCCCCCTTCTCCTTCTCCAACTAGGAAAGAAGGGAGTCCTACTCCCGGTGGGAGTAGGACTCCCCCTTGGCGCGCCCTCCTTGGCCGGCCGCCCCCTCCCCCTTGGCTCCTTTATATACGGGGACAGGGGGCACCTCTAGACACACAAGTTGATCTCCGTGATCGTTCCTTAGCCGTGTGCGGTGCCCCCTCCACCATATTCCACCTCGGTCATATCGTTGCGGTGCTTAGGCAAAGCCCTGCGTCGGTAGAACATAATCATCGTAACCATGCCATCGTGCTGACGGAACTCATCCCCGAAACCCTGCTGGATCGGAGTCCGGGGATCGTCATCGAGCTGAACGTGTGCTGAACTCGGAGGTGCCGTACGTTCGGTGCTTGGATCGGTCGGATCGTGAAGACGTATGACTACATCAACTGCGTTGTCATAACGCTTCCGCTTAAGGTCTACGAGGGTACGTGGACAACACTCTCCCCTCTCGTTGATATGCGTCACCATGATCTTGCGTGTGCGTAGGAATTTTTTTTGAAATTAATACATTCCCCAACAAGTTTATCACAGAAAATCAATATAAATCAAATTGTTCAATACAAATTATATAGTTCAACAAATAAAAACTCAAGTTTCATCACACATCATTCCCCGCGTCGCCCCGGCCTCGCCCTTGAGCCTCCATAGGTGCTCCACCAGATCGTGTTGCAGTTCTTGATGCACCTATTGGTCTCGGATCTCTTGACGCATATTGAGGTAGTCAGTCCAGGTTGCCGGTAGCTGGTGATCACCTTGGGCAAGAGGACACTGCCTGTAATATGGTTCAGTGTCAAACACTCGCTCTTCCTGTTCGCTCTCAATGATCATGTTGTGCAAGATGACACAGCAAGTCATGATCTCCCACATTTGATCTTTCGACCAGGTCTGAGCAGGGTACCGGACAACAGCAAATCGAGATTGAAGCACACCAAATGCCCGCTCGACATCCTTCCTGCAAGCCTCCTGAACCTTCGCAAAAAAGGCGTTCTTGCCTCCTGGCATAGGCTTTGAGATAGTCTTCACAAATGTCGACCATCTCGGATAGATGCCATCAGCTAGATAGTACCCCTTATTGTAGTGCCGCCCATTGACCTCGAAGTTCATCGGAGGAGAATGACTTTCAACAAGCTTGGCAAAGACAGGGGAGCACTGCAGGACGTTGATGTCATTGTGAGTTCCTGGCATCCCAAAGAAAGAGTGCCAAATCCAGAGGTCTTGTGTGGCCACTGCCTCAAGTACCACACTACAACCGCCTTTGACGCCTTTGTACAACCCCTGCCAAGCAAATGGACAGTTATTCCATTTCCAATGCATGCAGTCGATGCTTCCAAGCATTCCAAGAAATCCTCTTGCTGCATTCTGTGCTAGGATCCGAGCAGTGTCTTCTGCATTGGGTGTTCGCAAGTATTGCGGTCCAAACACTGCCATTACTGTCCTGCAAAACTTATAGAAACACTCAATGGTGGTGGACTCGGCCATGCGCCCATAGTCGTCGAGTGAATCACCGGGAGCTCCGTATGCAAGCATCCTCATAGCCGTCGTGCGCTTCTGGATTGAGGTGAATCCAAGTGTGCCGGTGCAATCCATCTTGCACTTGAAGTAGCTGTCAAACTCCTGGATGGAATTCACAATCCTAAGGAAAAGCTTTCAGCTCATCCGATAATGGCGCCGAAATGTTTTCTCGCCGTGCAATGGAGCGTCGGCGAAGTAGTCCGAGTAGAGCATGCAGTAGCCTTCCAAAAGCCTTCCAAACGATGCTGGTTCTTTGCTTTCACCCGCCCAGGCGCAGAGCCACCTCTCCGTGGCTTTTCACTGCTCCCGAGCAGGTCGGCGAGGGCGGCGAGCACCATGAGATGCTCCTGTTCCTGGACGTCGGCTTCGGCTTCCTCCTCCAGCAACGCCGCGAGCGCCTCCTCATCTTCGAAGTCCATCGCGGGGCCGGGCAAATCACCGAACACCTTGCAGGAGAGGTGGGCGCAAACCCGCCGGTGTACAGGCCCTGCGCGGCCGGAACGCCGGAAAAGTTTCCCGGACGGCGACGGAGAGGCTGCCTCGGCGAAACCTCTTTTTTTTCAGCCGGGAATGGTCTAT
>NC_041383.1:86598781-86607367 GCF_002162155.2 Triticum dicoccoides | reverse complement strand
GGAGGTGAATCTGGATGGGTGGCTTTACTTTTCGTTTGGCAGTATGGCCCCAGGTGCGCTTTTCCCTTGCGCCGGAGCCCCCAAGCGCCACCCTGGTTCGCCAGGTTCGACCTGCGATCGCCGGGCGCAAAAACGGGCCGAGCCGGCGGAATTCGGCGTCTTGGGGGCGCGACAGGGGCGTTTTTTCAGCGCCGGCGAGGAAAAAATGCCTGGGCAGGGCCTGTTGGGGGTGCGGCTGGAGATGCTTTAAGTCCCAAATGCCCACTTTAAGTCCCTATAAGTCCCTCTGTTTGGTTTAGATGTGATTAAAAGGGACTTTTTAAGTCCCTACACCAACAAGTCCTTGTAAACAAACACCCCCTTGGTGAAGTATATATATCTCTACTCCTAATCTCTATTCCTAATGAAGCAGTTGGCTATTCATAATGAAGCAGTTGGTAGGATTGCATCCATGGTTTATTTTTGTCTGTTTTATTTTCGCCCGGTTTAGTTTCGTTTGATTTATTTTCGTCTCACGTCCCACCACTCTTCTCATTAAAAACCAAATCAATTCCCACAACCCACCCTTTGGTTTTTCCATCTTGGCACCGGTATTTCCCCATTACGTATGATTCTTTCCTTCTTACGATAAAGATCCCCACACACTTCCTAAATCACAAAACAATATGGCAAAAATCTTAACTTCCCTTGCTTAGGTCCACACTTCCCAAATCACAAAACAATCTAAAATCTTTCTAATTTTTTAACAATCAAGCATGAATGTGGCCCACACTTCTCAAATCACAAAACAATTCTAACAAAAAACTTAACTTTCCTTGCTTAGACCCACACTTCCCAAATCACAAAACGGTCTAAAATATTTCCTTGCGGCCTTGGCTAGCAGACTCATAGATTGCAAACGGCCACTCGATGACCTCTCATCGTTCGTCCCGCTCATCGTCGACCCCTCCCTGCTCCTCTCCTCCACAGCCGAGAAGGTTGTGGTCGCCTGGGCAGGGATAGTGTGGATTCGGCTACAGTGAGCCTGGCAGTGGCCAAATTGTCCGGACGGGCAAGTCAACTTTAGGTGGCCGGATACCAAGATGGAGGTATGTGCGCTTGCTTGTTGACGTGTGGTTGTTCGATGTGCTTGATGTTATGGTCGAGATCCATCTGTGTTGACATCAGCTTTCTCCGGACGGCGTAGTCCAGACGCTCGACCACAACGACAACTACCAGGATGGTGGCGGCCTCACCGAGGATGACATACGTGCTCACGTAGGGCAGCCTCCTACCGGTCCACGACGTTCTTCCGGGTGGCGGCGCACACGAGGTCATCCACATCGGCTTCAGCAAGATGCCAACATCCACACGGAGGATGGCTTGCTTGCTGAGGGCGGCGTCCACCCGGGCGACGGTATGCTGGTGACCTCGCAGAGGGCCGCATCCACCTGGACGACGGTGTGCTGGCGGAGTGCAGCGTCCGCCCGAATGATGACAGATAATGTGGCGAACGACGACGGCCACCAGGTACTCCCCGACGATGGCGGCAGCATCATCATGGACGACAGCATGCTTATGATCAGTGATGTGCTTGCAGAAGGCGTTGTGAGAGAGGCAACCAGCAGGACGGTGACGACCACGTGCATGCACTTGAACACAGCGGCACTTGTGCACAGCGGTGTAGAAGGCATTGTGAGAGAGGCAACCAGCAGGACGGTGACGACCACGTGCACGCACTAGAACACAGCGGCAGCAAGCAGGATGATGGCGACCAGGTGCGCATGGAAAGCATCTCCTAGGAGCTAGGACTGAACGACGAGGCAAGCATCTCATACAAGCTCACGCTCAAGCACAAGATCGCTTGGGCTGGATGTCTCATATGTCCTTGCTGGTACGTGTTCTTTTCCTAGCTGGTATGTGTCCTTTTCTCCTCTTATGAGATCATCATGTGCCAATTATGCTAGAGTTGTACCTTGTACGTACATAATACATTGCAAGGCCTGGCCAATAAGCATTTCCTATTTGGCGATGAATGTTACAATAGTAGGATCTGCATCTAGGCACCCTTAAATGAACTGCAACTTACAAAGCAAGCAAATCATATACATTGTTTGTGGGCCCAATCTCATTCATAATCATCATACTTCCATTATAAATTTGTTCGAACGCAATTTGTTCATCTCTATCGTTTTTCCATCACTGCTTGAGTAAGTAGCTCTTTTCGGTTGTAGTGCTCAAAGATGTCGATGCATATCTCTATCAGCTGAATGAGTATCTTGGAATTCTTAGTTCATAATAATTTATGTTCGGTATCCAGTTGTGACAAAAGTAGCTTCTTGCATCTAGGCGAATGCGATGGTCAAATATACTACAACTTATATTTGAGAAAATCATATAAATTATTCGCATGCTCATAGTTATGAACCTAAAACACTTTGCTTGGCATTCATAACCATTATACTTCCTCATGCCCAAATTTGTTGTCTTACGTAATAGTGTTCCACTTTGTGCCTACCAATGGTATCTGGAAATTAGATATAATAATAATCAGTTTCCTTGCTAGATTTGTTTCCTTATAGGATATCCTGCCGATTTGATCTATTTTTGGCTAGAGCACATGGGATCAAACAAGAGGTAATCAATTTGCATGTTCACCTGATTAGCTATAAGGAATTTATTACCTCTGTTCTATTTGCGGGATACCCAAACCAGTGGTAACGTTTTTTATGGCTTTGAAATTCTGTACAAGGTATTCTCATGTCTAAATACTAGAATTGTTTGTTCATTGCTAAATTGTTAATGAGGGGTTCATGTAGTGCTTTCGATGGAGACACTAGACCATCTGATGTTCTTGTAGTCAATTTCTATTCAAACTTTCAAACTGATTGTTTTCAAAGAAATAATGCCAGGTAATTGCCCGTGGTTTCAAGGTTGTGCAAAGGAGAGGAGGCATGGTTCAAGGTCGTCTTCTGGCACTGGTTTGCCAGCTAGCTCCTCGACAACATCTACGCCTCAAGGGTCAGCCATGATTCTCATATTTTTTGTTCTATTGTTATTCCCAAAGAAACATCATAGTTTTCTGGATGGTCAAAGAATTATTCAGTTACTGATCTACTTCTTATCCAAATCTCTAGGTGTTTAGGTTCAGACATCACAGGTGAATTGCATCTTTGTATCAAAATTTCTTACATCAAGAGCTGATAATATTTGAAACATCTAAATTGCTAATCTCAATACTATAATAAAAAATACTATGTCGGGGAAACCGATCACCTATGGGGTCACAAGGATCCCTTCTACGTTCGACGGGGGGTTAGTTGCACAAAGAGCACGTTGAGCCGTTAGTACACAGGGTATTTTTATCCAGGTTCAGGCCGCAGAGATGCGTAATACCCTAGTCCTGCTTTGTCTGATTATATGTGTGTTCTTGAGCTCTTGAACTAGCTACGATGCGTGCTTTGTCCAAAAGTCTGAATCCTCAATCTGTGCGCCTCATGCCTCCTTTTATACACAAAGGGGTTGCCACAGTGGCACACAGGAGGTGGCAAGCTACAGTGGTACGAGCTTATCGCTCGATCAACATAGGATAAGTGCATTTAATGCGTTGCCTATGCGCCCTCTTGCTTTATTGGGGACGACAACAGAGGCCATCTCATCCTTCGCCGCTCCTCCTCGCCTCGCCACGCATCCGGGACGGCGAGGCATGAAGTGCCACGCTGGCCAACCAGCTGTTGCATTGGCGAAATGGTAGGCTTCCACGAAGACCTGCATGCCGCCACGCAGGTTCCTGCTTAGCTGGCATGCCTATCGTCGTACTGGAGTGGTGGTGAAGTGGCGAAACCTTGCCGGGCGCGGGTCTGGCCGCGGCCCAGCGATCGTCCCCGGCAAGTCTTACCGGGGGCCTTGGAGTTGTTCTTGGCAAGGGTCTTGCCGAGGGCCTTTGCCTTCTGATCCCACGTAGATTCGTGGGCTGCCAACCTTCATGAGGGGCAGCATGCTATCAGGCATGTGCTCTCGAGATCTTTGGTCTTAACGTTGTCGATAGTGTCTGAGCTCTCAGCCCCAAAGGTGGTGGCCCTGCTGGTCTCTTCGCAAGCTGCCCCAGCAAGGAGCTTGCCAGGGGCCTCGCAGGTTGCCTCGGCAAGGCTCGTTGCTGGGCGTGGTCCTACTCGTCTCCTGCTGCTTGTTACCTTGAGCGTCTGTTTTGATATTCTTTGTTCCTATCTTGCCTCCTGCCGTCCTCCTCTGTCTTGCCAAGCCCCGCGGTAGGCGTGGCTGCGACCGTCCGTGCACAAGTAAGGGGTACAGAAGTACCCACACTTTTGTACACTGACTGGAGCCCCTGGGCCTGGCCACACATAAGCGCAAGGCGTAGTTGGGCCAGGCCCAAAGCAGTGCGCGGGCGGGCGTGGCAGAGGTGAACCACCATGATCTTTCTGTCAGTTGCACTTCCCCATGTCCCGCGCTGAGTGCATGACGTGGGGGTCGTGCGTGGGATGGCCTCAGCATGCTTGCGTCATCTCGTATTCAGTAGCGAAGAGGTGGCCCGTGCTTTCCTTGTTTAAAAGGAAAGAATCTGCGGGGGCGCTACTCATTTACTAGGTGGACTCGGGTTACAGCCTGCATGGCGCCGTCCCCCACGGTCACGGGGTGGGAACCGGTCGTCCCACCTGTCCTCACACTCCCTTCCGCCTCGCCACATACCCTCCATGCATTGGGAAGGGCAGGCGGCAGGCGCGGAGGATGTGGGCATTAATGTCGAGGCGAAAAACCAGGCGTTTGTTGATTGGGGGAGCGAGCCGGTTCCGATTCCCCGTGCTTCAGGAGGCCGCATTAGCCGTGCGGGGCGGCCGCCCCTTGGGCTGGGTGGCTAGGCCCCGGCCTTGCTCTTCTATAAAAGGGGAGAGGGACGGTGCTTCTCCACACTTGCCCTCCCTTCCCCCTCTTGCTTATCATCTTCCCCTGACTCACCATGGTGAAAGGGCGTGCTGGTGCTTCGGCGGCAGCGACGAGGGCTTCTGCTCGATAGCGCGCCCCTCCTCCTCCGGAGACTCCGGTGGTAGAACCCGCCGCGAGGGGAAGAGGAAGGGGACGAGGTCGAGGTCGCCGCGGTGCCCGGGGAGGAGGCGGACGGGGCGGCGCTCCAGACGCGCCTCCACCGGCAGCCCCACCTCTGATGGGTGGCCACATCGGGGACCAGCCTTACGAGTTCGTCATCAGGCTGTATAGGCCTATGCGCAGTCGCCTCCGGCTTTCGACCCCATTCACCCGGGTGATGGAGCAGGAGGCCTTGCGGTCCTTGAGGCTTCACAGGAGGGGCTGCGGGAACGGCAGCATATATGGGCTGACGTTGACTTTCCTCGCCCTCACGTCATGTATCTTCGTCAGGGGTGGAAGACTTTTGCACGTGCCCACAGCTTGATAGAGGGGCACGTTCTCCATTTTAAGTTAATGGAGAGCGTCCTGCTCTCCGTCAAGGTCTTCAGGAACTCCGGAATTCGCTTAGGGTGCTGCGTGGAGAGTTCCACCGATGACGAAAGCTCCTCCTCGAGCGACAGCGGCGAGGAGGACAACGCCAGCGACGATGACGGTAGCAGGCGGGGAGACGATGACTTCGACTCCGGCTGACCGCCAATGGCCGCACCATCGTCTGGCCCGTTCCCTCCCCCGGTAACACACCTTGCCGGGGGCTTCGTGCTGCTGTCCCTCGCGACGGTGGTTGGCGGGCTTCCTTGTCTAGCTCTCCATTACCCAGTTCCCCATGCACGCCACCTTACACGGCCTACCGTACCTAGGGAGGAATAGGGCAAGAACGGGGATTACGGGACACTTATCTTTTTCTCAATTTGTAGGCACTTGCCAAATCTTAGTTTTCTAGGAAATGTAATATACCGAGCCCATGCTTATGTTCTGTAATATCTGTACTTGCATCAACATATCAATGAAAAAGATGAGCTTTCGCCGGGAACTCACGCACACATACGTCGTGTAGAGGCAAAGTGCCCCTTTAATGAAAATAAATGAGTCTCCTCGGCAAGCTACCTTGTCGGCTCTCCTGTGCCTGCCAAAGAACCACATCTGCGGGTTATAGGCGCAGGTTCCAGCCCCTGCCAAACTCTTCTTTTGTCAAAGGTTACTGCAACTACCCCGACCGAAGCAGCGTTCGAGTCGGGATGGGAGCACTCAAGTCTAGACAGAGTGGCGAGGTTTTCTAATGCGCAAGTCACAAATTACGAACATGAATGGGAAAGGGAGGAACTTTATCTGATTAAGTTGTTGATGGAGACGCTGCGCCAAGCAGTCTTCTCAATTTCTTGCCGGGGTGTTGTTACTATGGCCAGAAGGAAGAGAGGACAGGGGCATGGAGCCTTGGCAGTTTCCCAGCACCTGTTAGAATCTAAGGTAGCACAATATCCTGGGCAAGTACACATGCAGACATATATATAAACATGGAAACTAGCAGGAAACTGTACAAGCTAAAAACTATCTAGCTGCGCATATGATCTGCATTTGGCTCTGTACATAGGGTTACATGCCTTGCCGACAAGGCTAGTACATAAGGGGGGTTTCCGGAGCTCCCGGCAACTGCGCCCTATGGGTAAAACTTGCGAAGATGTTCGATATTCCTGGAGTTGCTCACTGGAATGCCATCTTCAGTCTCCAGGCGGACTGTGTCAGGCCTGGTGACTCGTATTACCCGATAGGGGCCTTCCCACTTTGCGTCAACTTGTTTGAATTCTTGGTGGACTTAATGCACCGAAGAACAAGGTCGCCTTGCTCAAGGCTTTGGGCGTGAACCTTGCGGCTATGATAGCGGCGCAAGGCTTGCTGATAGCGAGCGGCTTGCTGATAGCGAGCGGCTTGCATAGCAGCTCGAAGACGATCTTCCTCAAGGAGCGTTACATCATCTTGGCGCAACTTCTCTTGCTCAAGCTCATCATAAGCGAGCACTCGAGGTGACCCGTATATGAGTTCAGTGGGGAGAACTGATTCTGCCCCGTAAACCAGGGCAAAGGGTGTCTGGCCAGTGGCTCGATTTGGTGTCGTTCTGATTGACCAAAGAACCGTTGGCAATCCATCAATCCAGTGCCTTCCACACTTGCGCAGCTTGTCAAAGGTTCTTGTTTTGAGGCCTCGCAATACTTCAGCATTTGCCCTTTCGGCTTGGCCATTGCTCCTTGGATGAGCAACAGAAGCAAAGAATACCTTGTTACCAAGGTCCTGGATATACTGCATGAAGGTGCGGCTTGTGAACTGTGTGCTGTTGTCGGTGATGACTCTATTTGGCACACCAAAACGGCAAACGAGTACCTTAAAGAACTTGACGGCTGACTGCGCTGTCACCTTTCTCACCGACTCCACTTCCGGCTAGTTTGTGGACTTGTCAATCGCGACGTACAAGTACTCAAAGACCCTGACAGCACAGGGAAAGGGGCCCAGTATGTCGAGCCCCCAGACCGAAAATGGCTAGGAGAGGGGGATTGTTGAAGGGCTTGAGCTGGTTGATGAAGCTTCTTTGAATGAAACTGGCACGCTTCACACTTGGTTACTAGTGCCGTTGCATCCTGGAGGGCAATGGGCCAGAAGAAACCTTACCGGAATGCTTTGCCGGCAAGGGCTCTTGACCCTATGTGCGAGCCACATATGCCTCTGTGTATCTCTGCCAACAGCTCCAGTCCATCCTCCCGAGGAATACACTTCAATTTCACGCCGTTTGGCCTTCTTCTGTAAGGGGCATCATCCACAAACTGGTACATGCTAGACCGGCGGGCTACTTTCTCTGCTTCTTCCTGCTCCTCGGGGAGCTCCCCTGTTTGGAGGAAACAGACTGTATGATGTGCCCATGCTGGAGCCTGGGGCTCGATGGCAAGGACCAAAGGCATGCTTCCCGCTGTGGGGGCAGCTGCTGTAACGCCCCGGATTCGATGCGCCAGGTGTCTGCCAGTTATTCGCCGTCGTTGCCATGTCATTTGCTTGCGTGTCACATTTTTCCATGTCATCATGTGCATCTCATTTTGCATACGTGTTCGTTTCATGCATCCGAACTTTTTCCCCGTTGTCCGTTTTGCAATCCGGCACTCCTATGTCCTCCGGCGTCCCCCTTTTGGCTCTCGTTGTGTGCGGGTGTTAAACTTTCTCGGAATGGCCCGAGGTTTGCCAAGCGGCCTTGGTATAGCACCGGTAGACCGCCTGTCAAGTTTCGTGCCATTTGGAGGTCGTTTGATACTCCAACGGTTAACCGGGTAACCGTAAAAGCCTCTTTTGTTTGCAGCCCAACACCCCTTCCAAACCGGCCCAAAACCCAACAAACTCCCCTCCATGCTCTCGGTCGTTCGATCACAATCGTCCGGGCGAAAACCGCTCCTCATTTGTACTCTCCTAGCTCCCTCTACCTACAAATATGTGATCCCCTCCGATTTTTCGTGCAGTCCAACCCTAGCCCTCTCCCTCTCAGCCGCCAGACATGTCCGCGTCGCGCCGGACATGTCCGCCGCCCGCAGCCACCTCACTCCGGCCACTCCCAAGCCGCCACATCACCCCACCGCCGCTCCCCTCCACTCGCGTCCTGCCACGTGGCGTCCCCGCGCCTGCCTCGCCGCCGGC
>NC_041383.1:86572385-86598442 GCF_002162155.2 Triticum dicoccoides | reverse complement strand
CCCCGAGTCCGGCCGTGCTGCCGCCCTCCGCGGCCCCCCTCGCCGCCCAGCTCCTCCCGGCCTGCCGCGCGCCGCCCGCGCCTTCCTAGCCCCGCGCCACCGGAGCCCGCGCCGGTGCCCTCCGGTGCCGCCTCCCTGCCGTCTTGTCCCGCGCTCCCTCCGGCCTTCCCCGTCCTCGCCGGCGTCTTCTCCGGCCTCTCCCTCGCCGGCCCCATCTCCCTCAACTCCGGCGAGAATTTCGGCCAACCTCGAAGTCCATGCCCGCAGCCCCCAGATCCAGATCCAAAACGAAGGTTGACCCCGATTTCACTAAGTCCCCGATTATTTTGACATTATCATGCCATGTTCATCGCATCATATCTCTGCATCCGTAGCTCTATTTCGTGCGTGTAATATGTCAAATTGTTCGTCTCAACAAGTACATCATTTAATTCCATTGCACCATATTCATGTGAGTCCATCTTGATGCCTGAATCATCATTGCAAGAGTGCATGTTGCTGTTAATCTGCTGAAACTGTTATAACATGCTCATTTGTCATTTTTGCCATGTTTGATGTGTGCATCCTATGAGGTTCATGTCTACATGTGTTTTGAACTATGTCATGCCATCTTTACAGAGGTGTTTGCCATGTAATTTTGTGATCAATGTGGTGACTAGCCCAAGCATGTAAAATAGGCCTCGTGATGTTGCTGCTTTCAGTCCCTGTTCTGCTGTTATTTTTATGCCATGTAAACTTGATGCTACAGAGAGATCCATGCTTATTTTGAGATACTTCAGTAGGGATGTTTTGAACATATGGTTATGCTCTATCCTTTCATGCCCCTGGTTGCAATTATGGAGTAGTCTAGCATGTCATTTTAGTGCTCTACTTTTGCTCCAAAATGTTTCCTGGCAGATTGTTTACATGTTATTCAATTTTGCCATGGTTGTTGTAGTTGATCCTTGCTTGCTATGAACTTGATCTTGCCATGCTTAGCTTCATAAACATGTATTCTTACTGTTGGTTGCCTTGTCATGCCATTTATTGCTCTGTAGTGAGTGGTTCAAGCTCACCAACATGCCTACTTATCGTTGTTCCTGCCATGTTTGAATCTGTCATATAACTTGCCATGTTTACATGGATGCCATCATTTCTTCTGATCCTTTTTGGCTCATGGTCAGTAAGGGACATTTGTTCTATGCTTCTAGTAGATTCATGCCATGCCTTTGTTTGCCATGATAAGTTCCTGTAACATGTTGTTTGATAGCTCTAAACATTGCAACCTGATGTTATTTTCTGCAAAGTCTGAACTATTATCATTTGCAATCTTGCCATGTGTGTTTGAGCATGTTCTAGTGATTTCTGGAGATAGTTCAGTGTTCATGTTTTGTTATGCTTTACCTGTACATCATGTCCATGCCTTTTGTTCTTATGTTGAGATGTTGTAGCATATTGTATTGATGCTTGCAAGATGCCTAGTTGCTGTTTTGGACAGATTGTTGTTATGACTTGTATAGAGTGTGTGTTGAACCGTTGCTCCGTTTTGAGTGTGCTCTATATGAAACCTGCGTGATTTTGCATGTAGTTTCATATTATCTTGTTGCATCTTTGTTTTGAGGTGTTTGCTAGATGTTTGCATGCTTTTTGCATCAATGCCATGTTTAACTTGTGTTGCTCATATCTTCTAGATCGTATCTCCGAACTAATTGAACTTTATATGTAACTTGACTACAATCTCATGTAGATCATCTTGGTGCATCTTAACTTGCTGTTTAACAACTTGAACATAAGGTTTATTCAGATCTGGACCATTTTCGAAATTTGCTTATGAGGACTTACCGGAATTGTCATATGTTGTTCCCGGCCTCATTTAAACTTGCCTTGATGTGTTTCTCTTGGTTGCATCATCTCTTTCCATGAGTAGCTTCATGTAGTCTTGTCTTGCATCATGCTTGTTGTGCATCATGTCTTGTTCATGTGTGGTGTGTTTACCATGTTGTGTGCTTTTTTTCGATAGTTCCTGTTTCGTTGCGATCGTGAGGATTCGTTCGTCTACACTTGGTTCGTCTTCGTGGCTTCGTCTTCTTCATGGACTCGTTCTTCTTCCTAGCGGGATTTCAGGCAAGATGACCGCTACCCTGGATCTCACTACTATCATTGCTATGCTAGTTGCTTCGTTCTATCGCTATGCTGCATTACCTATCTTTTGCTCGTCAAGCCTCCCAAATTGCCATGAACCTCTAACCTTTGACACCCTTCCTAGCAAACCATTGCTTGGCTATGTTACCGCTTTGCTCAGCCCCTCTTATAGCATTGTTAGTTGCAGGTGAAGTTGAAGATTGCTCCATGGTGGACAGGATTTTGTTGGGATATCACAATATCTCTTATATTATTAATGCATCTATATATTTGGTAAAGGGTGGAAGGCTCGGCCTTATGCCTGGTGTTTTGTTCCACTCTTGCCGCCCTAGTTTCCGTCCTACCGGTGTTATGTTCCCGGATTTTGCGTTCCTTATGCGGTCGGGTGATTTATGGGACCCCCTTGACAGTTCACTTTGAATAAAACTCCTCCAGCAAGGCCCAACCTTGGTTTTACCATTTGCCTCACCACCACCTACATTTCCCTTGGGAGTAATTAACCCGAGGGTCATCTTCATTATAGCCCCCCCGGGCCAGTGCTTGTCCAAGTGTTGGTCCAAACTAGAGCATCGTGCGGGACCATCCCTTGGCAACTCGGGTTACGTCGATACCTATACGCTTCACTTATCCGGTGTTGCCCTGAGAACGAGATATGTGCAGCTCCTATCGGGATTGTCGGCGCATCGGGCGGCTTTGCTGGTCTTGTTTTACCATTGTCGAAATGTCTTGTAAACCGGGATTCCGAGTCTGATCGGGTCTTCCTGGGAGAAGGTATATCCTTCGTTGATCGCGAGAGCTTATCATGGGCTAAGTTGGGACACCCTTGCAGGGTATAAACTTTCGAAAGCCGTGCCTGCGGTTATGGGCAGATGGGAATTTGTTAATGTCCGGTTGTAGATAACTTGACACCAGATCCGAATTAAAACGCATCAACCGTGTGTGTAGCCATGATGGTCTCTTCTCGGCGGAGTCTGGGAAGTGAACACGATTTCTGGGTTATGTTTGACGTAAGTAGGAGTTCAGGATCACCTCTTGATCATTGCTAGTTGACGACCGTTCCTCTTGCTTCTCTTCTCGCTCTTATTTGCGTATGTTAGCCACCATATCATGCTTAGTCGCTGCTGCAACCTCACCACTTTACCCCTTCCTTTCCCATTTAGCTTTGCTAGTCTTGATACCCATGGTAATGGGATTGCTGAGTCCTCGTGGCTCACAGATTACTACAACAACAGTTGCAGGTACAGGTTATGCGATGATCATGACGCGAGAGCGATGTTTACTTGTTTTGGAGTTCTTCTGCTGCTTCTTCGATCAGGGGATAGGTTCCACGTCGGCAGCCTGGGCTAGCAGGGTGGATGTCGTTTGAGTTTCTGTTTGTGTTCCATCCGTAGTCGGATGTTGATCTTATGTATGATGATGTTGTATTCATGTGGCATTGTATGCCTTATGTATGTATCCCCATCTATTAAGTAATGTTGATGTTATGATATCCACCTTGCAAAAGCGTTTCAATATGCGGGTTTATCCTTGGTGGGACCTTCGAGTTCCTTTTGGATAGGGTCGCATATTGGGCGTGACAGCTGCCTCGACGACAAGGGCCTGGGCCCCTGCCGGGGGCTACTGCTCTTCAGCAAGCTTAGGGTACCCGACAACTTCCTTGCCGGCGGCTCCTGGGAGCTCTGCGGGAAAGTATTTGCCGGGGCCCATCTTCCTTCGCTTATTCTTTTCTGCTGATGGCTGGACGGATGGCTGAGTTAATTGAAGCACGAAGGTACCTAGTTCCACAAGTAGCTTGAGGGCAGCGTGCTTTGACAGGTCCTCAGCAATGCTGTTCTCTGCTCGAGGAACATGCTCTTCTTGTAGACTGTCAAAGCACTCTTCCAACTTCCTCACTTCATCCACGTAAGCCTCCATCAGCGTGCTCTAATAATCCGTGTTAACTTGCCTGACGACAAGTTGTGAATCTCCTCTGATAATAAGCTTCCTGATCAAGAGGTCCGCCGCGATCCTGAGACCAGCGAGCAGCCCCTTGTATTCTGCGGTGTTGTTTGTCGACCTCTCCCGGGGGAAGTGCATCTGGATCACGTACTTGAGGCATTCTCCGGTGGGCGCGACGAGCAACACGCCGGCACCTGCACCTTGTAACGAGAAGGCTCCATCGAAGTACATAATCCAATGACTACTTGCCTCTTTGCCGGGAAGGGTGGTTTCTTGAACTTCTTCGTCGGGCGTGGATGTCCATTCTATTATGAATTCCGCCAAGGCTCTGCTGTTGATCGTTGAGGTACTCTCGAACTTAAGGCCAAAGCTTGACAGCTCCAACACCCACTCCACAATCCTCCCAGTTGCATCTGGGTTATGCAAGATCCATTGCAAAGGGAGGCGTGTGATGACGGTGACTTCATGTGTTTGGAAATAATGACGCAGCTTTCTCGAGGCCATAAGGAGGCCGAAAAGCAACTTCTGCATCCCAGGATACCCTGACCTAGCCTCCTGCAAGAGGGAGCTGACAAAGTAGACTGGGTGCTGCATCACCTTCTTCTTCTGCTTTACCTCGCTTGCTTGCGCAGACGCTGTCTTGCCGGGGTCAGGTCCTGCCAGGTCCTCTCCCTTGACGGGGTCGGATCCTGCCGGGTCCAGCTCTTCACCTAAGGGCCTTGCCGCTGCTGTTGCCTCTTCCCCAGCTTCTCTCTGTGCTACTAGTGCAGGACTGACCACTTGATTCGTTGCTGCCAAGTATAGCAGCAACGGCTCTTGTGGCCTGGGCACGACCAGTATTGGCGTAGAGGAGAGGTATCTCTTCAAATCCTGTAGTGCCACCTCTGCCTCCGGGGTCCATTTCATCGGACCCGCCTTTTTCAAAATATTGAAAAAGGGGAGGGCACGCTCAGCAGATTTAGAGATGAACCCGCTCAAGGCGGTGACGCATACGGCAAGCCTTCGGACAACTTTGACCCGTCTTGGTTCCTCAATTTGCTCGATTGCTTTGATCTTGTCGGGATTTGCTTTGATTCCGCGTTGAGTGATACATCTCCAACGTATCTATAATTTTTGACTGTTCCATGCTATTATATTACCCATTTTGGATGTTTATGGGCTTTAATATACACTTTTATATCATTTTTGGGACTAACCTACTAACCGGAGGCCTAGCCCAAATTGATGTTTTCTTGCCTATTTCAGTGTTTCGAAGAAAAGGAATATCAAACAGAGTTGTCTCAAAAATAAATCAAACGGAGTGGAATGTAACCTTCGGGAGAGTTATTTTTGGATCAGAAGCAATCCAGGAGACTTGGAGTAGACATGAGGGAAGCTTCGAGGTGGCCACGAGGGTCAGGGGCGCGCCCTACCCCCCTGGGCGCGCCCCCACCCTCGTGGGCCCCACGTGGCTCCCCTGACCGACTTCTTTCACCTATATATATCCATATACCTTGAAAACATCCAGAAGCACAATAGATCGGTAGTTCCGCCGCCGCAAGCCTCTATAGCCACCAAAAACCAATCGGGACCCTATTCCGGTACCCTACCGGAGGGGGGATCCCTCACCAGTTGCCATCTTCATCATCCCAGTGCTCTCCATGACTAGGAGGGAGTAGTTCACCCTCGGGGCTGAGGGTATGTACTAGTAGCTATGTGTTTGATCTCTCTCTCTCTCTCGTGTTCTTGAGGTGGTATGATCTTGATGTATCGCGAGCTTTGCTATTATAGTTGGATCCTATGGTGTTTCTCCCCCTCTACTCTCTTGTAATGAATTGAGTTTTCCCCTTGAAGTTGTCTTGTCGGATTGAGTCTTTAAGGATTTGAGAATACTTGATGTATGTCTTGCCGTGCCTATCTATGGTGACAATGGGATATTCACGTGATCTACTTGATGTATGTTTTGGTGATCAACTTGCGGGTTCAATGAACTTATGCATAAGCACTACTAGGGAAAACCCTAGCAGCAATGCGGGTTAAAAGCTAGTAGTAGCGCGGGTGCCTGCGCTACTACTATGGCGCTACATCTAACTAGTAGTAGTAGCGCGGTGCATCCCACGCTACTAGTACGTGTGTTAGTAGTAGCGCGGGTTTGACATGCGCTACTACTAACTATCTGTAGCGCGTGACTGTGACCCGCGCTACTACTATTAATTTCAAAAACCCAAAAAATCTTGACCCCGTGCGTGTTGTTAATGATGTCAATGGTTCGATCTACCAACGACAAGGGTCACCGGAGGTGCGGACGAGCAGCGGAGACCAGATCTAGGGATGGCTGTTGTAGAGGGACCAGATCCAGTGCAGAGGAGAGCAAGACAATGGTGTGAGGGTCCTTGAGGGAGTCCTGGATTAGGGGGTGTCCGGATAGCCGGACTACCATCATCAGCCGAACTATCATCGGCCGGACTATCATCATCGACCGGACTCCAAGACTATGAAGATACAAGATTGAAGACTTCGTCCCGTGTCCGGATGGGACTTTCCTTGGAGTGGAAGGCAAGCTTGGCGATACGGATACGTAGATCTCCTACCATTGTAACCGACTCTATGTAACCCTAGCCCTCTCAAGTGTCTATATAAACCGGATGGCTCTAGTCTGTAGGACACGACAACAACAACCATTACAATCATACCATAGGCTAGCTTCTAGGGTTTAGCCTCCTTGATCTCGTGGTAGATCCACTCTTGTAAACATCCACAATATCAATATCAATCAAGCAGGACGTAGGGTTTTACCTCCATCAAGAGGGCCCGAACCTGGGTAAAACATCGTGTCCCTTGTCTCCTGTTACCATCCGCCTAGACGCACAGTTCGGGACCCCCTACCCGAGATCCGCCGGTTTTGACACCGACATTGGTGCTTTCATTGAGAGTTCCTCTGTGTCGTCACCGATAGGCTTGATGGCCTCTTCAATCGACAACGACGCAGTCCTGGGTGAGACTTTTCTCCCCGGACAGATCTTCGTATTCGGCGGCTTCGCACTGCGGGCCAACTCACTTGGCCATCTGGAGCAGATCGAAAGCTACGCCCCTGGCCATCAGGTCAGGTTTGGAAGCCTAAACTTCACGGCTGATATCCGCGGGGACTTGATCTTCGATGGATCTGAGCCACAGCCGAGCGTGCCGCGCTGTCATGATGGGCACGACCTAACTCTGCCGCCGGACAGCACCTTGGAGGCCGCACACGAATCCGCTCCGACCCATAGTCCGGAGCCGATCGCTGAGATCAAGGACGGATGGCTGGACACCGCCTCAGGAGCTGCAACTTCTACGGCGATGGAGCCGAACACTTACCTTGTCCCGCATAAAGCTCATGACGCCGAGGTGCCGGACTCTCTACCGGACTCCGAACCTCCTGCGCCCCTGCCAGTCGAATCCGATTGGGCGCCGATCATGGAATTCACCGCTGCGGACATCTTTCAGCACTCACCCTTCGGCGATATCTTAAATTCGCTGAAGCATCTCTCGCTATCCGGAGAGCCCTGGCCGAACTACGACCAGGATGGTTGGGACGCGGACGACGAAGAAATTCAGAGCCCACCCACCACCCACTTCGTAGCCACCGTCGACGATCTAACCGACGTACTCGACTATGACTCCGAAGACATCGACGGTATGGACGACGATGCCGAAGACTATCAAGAACCAGTGCCTACAGGACACTGGAAGACCACCTCGTCATACGACATATATATGGTGGACACCCCAAAAGATGGGGATGGTGAAGAAGCAACGGAGGCCGATTCCTTAAAGAAACAGCCCAAGCGCCGACATCAGCGGCGCCGCTCTAAATCCTGCCACAGCAAGAATGGAGATTCTGGCACAGGAGATAATAACACCCCAGAAAGTGCCGAAGACGACCCCCTCCAGCACGATCTAGCGCAGGAGGAGGCAGAAGCAAGCCCTCACGAGAGGGCGGCAGACGAAGAGGTCGAGGATGATAATTACTTACCTCCCTCCGGAGACGAGGCAAGCCTCGACGGCAACGAATTCGTCGTGCCTGAGGATCCCGTCGAACAAGAGCGTTTCAGACGCAGGCTAATGGCCACGGCAAACAGCCTAAAGAAAAAGCAGCAACAGCTTCAAGCTCATCAAGACCTACTGGCCGGCATATGGACCGAGGTCCTCGCGGCCGAAGAGTATGAACTCGAATGCCCCTCCAAAAGTTACCCAAAACGCAAGTTGCTCCCCCGACTAGAGGAGGAAGCGTACAAACCTGCATCACCAGCGCACAATACGGCAGACCGACCACCTCGTGGCCGAGACAGAGAGGCATGCAAGCCCTCCACCAAAACCGTACCCCGGCATCGCTCAAAAAGCATGAAGCCACGGGGGAATGCGCCGGACTTGCGGGATATATTGGAGGACAAGGCAAGACAATCCAGATCTATCTATGGATCACGCGGGCGCCCCAAGACCCACGACGAATACCGTCGCGCCGGATACAACTACTCTGGCCGGGCCGAACACAGCAGACAACGCTCTCTCGAGCTACGTCGCGATATTGCTCAATACAGAGGCGCCGCACACCCACTATGCTTCACTAACGAAGTAATGGATCATCAAATCCCTGAAGGGTTTAAACCCGTTAATATCGAATCCTACGATGGCACAACAGACCCCGCGGTTTGGATTGAGGATTATCTCCTCCATATACATATGGCCCGCGGCGATCGATCTTCACGCCATCAAATATCTCCCGCTCAAGCTTAAAGGACCAGCTCGGCATTGGCTTAACAGCCTGCTCGCAGAGTCAATTGGATGCTGGGAAGACCTGGAAGCCGCATTCCTCGACAACTTCCAGGGCACGTATGTGCGACCACCGGACGCAGATGACCTAAGCCACATAATCCAGCAGCCAGACGAATCGGCCAGGCAATTCTGGACGCGGTTCTTAACAAAGAAAAATCAAATCGTCGACTGTCCGGATGCAGAGGCCCTTGCTGCCTTCAAACATAACATCCGCGACGAGTGGCTGGCCCGGCACCTAGGACAGGAAAAGCCGAAATCCATGGCAGCCCTCACATCACTCATGACCTGCTTCTGTGCGGGAGAGGATAGCTGGCTAGCTCGCAGCAACAACCTCAGCAAAAACGCTGGCAGTCCGGATACCAAGGACCGCAATGGCAGGTCGCATCGAAACAAAAACAAACGCCGCATTAACGGCGACAACAATGAGGATACGGCAGTCAACGCCGGATTCCGAGGCTCCAAGCCCGGTCAACGGAAGAAGCCATTCAAAAGAACCACTCCGGGCCCGTCCAATTTGGACCGAATACTCGACCGCTCCTGTCAAATACATGGAACCCCCGAAAAGCCAGCTAACCACACCAATAGAGATTGTTGGGTATTCAAGCAGGAAGGCAAATTAATCGCCGAAAACAATGACAAGGGGCTACACAACGATGACGAGGAAGAGACCCGGCTGCCGAACAACAGAGGACAAAAGGGATTCCCCCCTCAAGTTCGGACGGTAAAAATCATATACGCAACGCATATACCCAAGAGGGAGCGGAAGCATGCACTAAGGGACGTATACGCGATGGAGCCAGTCGCCCCAAAATTCAACCCATGGTCCTCTTGCCCGATCACTTTCGGTCAAAGAGACCATCCGACCAGTATCCGCCATGGCGAATTCGCCGCATTGGTCTTAGACCCAATCGTCGATGGATTTCACCTCACGAGAGTCCTGATGGACGGGGGCAGTAGCCTGAACCTGCTTTATCAGGATACAGTGCGCAATATGGGCATAGACCCTTCAAGGATTAAACCTACAAAGACAACCTTCAAAGGCGTCATACTAGGTGTCGAGGCTAGTTGTACAGGCTCAGTTACACTAGAAGTGGTCTTCGGATCCCCGGATAATTTCCGAAGCGAGGAGTTAATCTTCGACATAGTCCCATTCCGAAGTGGCTATCACGCTCTGCTCGGACGAACCGCGTTCGCAAAATTCAACACGGTGCCGCATTATGCATACCTTAAGCTCAAGATGTCAGGCCCTCGTGGAGTCATCAGGGTCAATGGAAACACGGAACACTCCCTCCGAACGGAGGAACATACAGCGGCTCTCGCGGCAGAAGTACAGAGCAGCCTTTTAAGGCAATTTTCGAGTCCGGCCGTTAAACGACCGGACACGGCCAAACACGCCCGGAGCAACATCAACCAAGACCACCTGGCACGTTCCGAGCACGCGTAGCAATGCGGCCTCAACCCCAGCCCTCGCACAATTGTAAGACAAACTCTCCGCGTACATAATTACGCCCTGGAGATACCATGGGCATAGGGGGAGAGGCACAACCACAACAGACCCAGAGTGCGGTTCGACAACACCAGGGGCTCCCAAGTGTGTCGCCCTTTTTATCTTTTATTTCTCTCTTTTTTATACAGAACTCTGTCCGGCGGCGAACCTGCCGAACTCATGATGCAACAGCCAGGGAGGGACAAAGGCTGCGACGAACACTCAGGTGGTCTCCATTACGAGCATTAAATTTGTTAAATACACCATTCCGCGGCCTACCCCGGGAGGGAGACGCCTTTAATTCGTCCAATCCCTTGCTTTCCGCACTATTTGTATCATTTCGCACTCATAGCAAATCTTCTCGAATAAAACGCAGCACTTTTTGCCCATAATTGCATTACCTTATATATATATGTTCATTTACGACATGTTGCATCCGTACATTTTGGTACGGCCAAATACACCAGGGGCTTATGTTCCCCGCATTATGGTGTGATAAAGTCCGAACACTTTCACAAGTGCGGCACCCCGAACTTATAGCATTATATGAATCGGCTCCGAATCATGTCTTGGGTCAATAGTTGGGTTTGCCCGGCTCCCAAGTTTGGCACCTTACGTTCCGTTCTATCGGCTAAGGTAGCACTGGGAGAACCACTGCGATTGCGCCCCGGTTGAGCCGGGTTAACGCCTCAGTGGAGAAAGCTAAAACTGACTGTCATGATAAGGCGAGAGACTGGTCGCTGTTCGAGAGGTCTTTTCGGGTCCTTAAAGACCTACGCCGCTTCGAGCGAAGTACCGGATAATGTCCGACGAAGGCATGGATAGCGCCCCGAATTCGGTCTTCCGAATACTAGGGGCTTCGCCGAAATTTAAAATTATAGAATTCTATGGCTAAGTGAGAGTGTTCAAGCACTATAAGTCCGGTTGCCTTGTTCATTGTGTTGAGCGCCTCCCTAGATGGACCCAAAAATGGGAACAAGAGTGCTCAAGTTTATCCCGAACACCCCAGCACTCGTGGCATGGGGGCTGAAGCCGACGACTTGCCATCTCTCATATTTAATAAAAGGCCGCACAAAAGGTAATATTTTAAATTAACAAGCGTTGCTTAGTTCATATGAACAAAGTTTTCAGCGCACATGATAACACATTGCGAATTTACTCAATAATTACATCCCTGGGGCACTCATCCGCAATCTTGCGGGCACCCTTCAGGACAGTCTTATAGTACATCTCGGGCGTACGATATTCCTTGCCCGCTGGTGGCACGTCAGTGATTAGCTTCTCCGTGTCCAGCTTGCCCCAATGCACCTTTGCGCGGGCAAGGGCCCGACGAGCACCTTCAATACAGGCGGAGCGCTTGATAACCTCCACCCAGGGGCACGCATCCACTAACCGTCGCACGAGGCCGAAATAGCTCCCAGGCATGGCCTCTCCAGGCCACAGCCGGACTATGAGGCCCTTCATGGCCTGCTTGGCCACCTTGTGGAGCTCGACCAGCTGCTTCAGCTGGTCGCTAGGGGGCACCGGATGGCCGGCCTCAGCATACTGAGACCAGAAGACCTTCTCCGTTGAGCTCCCCTGCTCGGCTCGGTAGAATGCGGCGGCATCAGACACGCTGCGAGGCAGATCTGCAAACGCCCCTGGAGAGCTCCGAATTCGGGTAAGTAACACGTAATTTACATTCACATGCTTGCTTTGCATGAAAAATGCCTTACCCGCCGCTATCTTCCTCACCAACTCAATCTCCTGAAGGGACTTATGGGCATCGGCCTTGGCAGTTTTGGCACTTTCGAGAGCCGAGGCAAGCTCGGACTCTCGAGTCTTTGAGTCACGCTCCAAACTCTCATGCTTTTCCATGAGAGCCTGGAGCTCTTGCCGAACCACCGCCACCCGCGCCTCTTTCTTTTCTCGCTCTGCCCGTTCCACGGCCGCATTACGTTCGGCCGCGGACACGGCCTCTTTCAGGGTCGCCACCTCGTTCATGGCCCCTGCAGTACCCATATTATCCTTGTTATTTTTTGTTGCAACCTAAATCCTTTTCTGTAAGGTACAAGTTCAAAGTGGTGTTACTCATCTTCTTTGTCCTGGAGCTGCTTCTTGGCACGGCCGAGCTCTTGCTCGGACCGCTCGAGCTCCTGCTTCAAAGCACCGACCTCCGCAGTCAGTGCAGCAGAGGTCAGCAGCGCAGCATGCAACCCATATTGACATAATTTTTTAGCAACCCTGCGTATATCTTCTTTTTTTTCAGATCCTCAGTCCGGCTTTTCTTTCCGAACACCGAACCAAGCATCAGGGGCTACTGTCTATGCGGTATTGCATTGTATATTTTTAACTTCTTACCTCAAAGCCTGATAGAAGGCTACTGCAAGCTTCGGTCAGCCCGCTCTTGGCAAGCTGTACCTTCTGAATCACCGCACTCATAATAGTGCGGTGTTCTTCCTCGATGGAAGCGCTCTGCAGCGCCTCCAACAAATTATCCGGCGCCTCCGGTTGGATGGAAGCTGCCGGCGTCACGGTCTTGCCCTTCGTGCGAAGGGGCCGCCGGTCGGATTCCGGAACCACTGCGGGTTCTGATGTGGAGTCCGGTGCAAAGTCCGGGAGGCCGCCTTGTGGCGGCTCCGAAGCCTCCCCCTGATGGGTCCCTTCTTAGGATCCCACCTCGGCGTCCTCGGTGTCGCGAGGGGTGGAGGCAGTCGGGATGGAGTCTACATCCGACGGAGCCAACGACCCGCTCGATGAAGCGGGGAGATCATCATTGGCCGGACTACAGGCAGCATGCGGCATCAGAATGACACTATGTGACGCAGAAAAAGAAATTATAAATCATTCAGGAATCCGGATACTTACGATCTCGCCGGAGGCCTGGCCCTTGAAGGCCATTCTTCCTCGCCAACGTTGATGTTGGTGGAGCTGTCCGGGGGAATAGTCCTTCCCCTCTTGGACCCTTCGGCCTCCCCTGTTGGGGAAGCCTTCCTCTTCCTCTCTCCCTCCTCTGGGAGAGAGTCCTCTTTCTCCTCCTCGCTTTCGGGGGAGGAGTCCGCCCCGGAGTCGTCGGACACCTGAAAACGGGAATTCTTTCGAGCATCCGTGGCCTCCTTATTGGCCTTCTTCTCCGGCACCACGTACGGTGCCGGAACTAGCAGCCTCGTTAGATGGGCATCTACTGGGTTTTCTGGCATAGGAGCCGGGCAGATAATCTGCTCCGCCTTCCTCATCCAGTCCTGTCAAAGGAAAAGGGGAAATTAAAACCCGCATAGAGTCAAACTATGAAAAGCAAGTGTCCCGTAAAGGGGTAGAATCACTTACCTCGTCGGCTTGGCGCTGCGAGCGAAATCCGCGATCTTCAGTCGCGGATGCGGGGGCTTCGGTGCCCTTAAACAGCACCCTCCAGGCGCCTTCGTACGTCGTGTCGAAGAGCCCGCTCAGCGCCTAGTGCTGTTCCGGATTGAACTCCCACAGATTGAATGCTCGCTCCTGGCATGGGAGAATCCGGCGGACGAGCATGACTTGGACCACGTTAACCAGCCTGAGCTTCTTCACCAACTTCTGGATACAGGCTTGGAGTCCCGTCAGCTCCTCCGAACTACCCCACAGCAAGCCCTTCTCTTTCCAGGAGGTGAGCTACATGGGGATACCAGATCTGAACTCGGGGACCGCCGCCCACGTAGGGTCGCGCGGCTCGGTGATATAGAACCACCCCGATTGCCACCCCTTGACGGATTCCACGAAGGCCCCTTCGAACCAAAGGACGTTGGGCATCTTGCCCAACATGGCGCCTCCGCACTCCGCTTGAGTGCCCTTCACTACCTTCGGCTTGACATTGAAGGTCTTGAGCCACAAGCCGAAGTGGCGCTGGATGCAGAGGAAGGCCTCGCACACGACGATAAACGCCGAGATGTTGAGGATGAAGTTCGGCGCCAGATCATGGAAATCCAGGCCGTAGTAGAACATGAGCCCCCGGACAAAGGGGTGAAGTGGAAAGCCCAGTCCATGGAGGAAGTGGGGAAGAAAAACGACCCTCTCATGGGGCCTGGGGGTGGGGATGAGCTGCCCCTCATCGGGCAGCCGGTGCGCAATGTCGCCGGACAGGTAGCCGGTGCTGCGCAGTCTTTCGATGTGCTCCTACGTAACGGAGGAGGTCATCCACTTGCCTCCCGCTCCAGACATGACTGGGGAAGGTTGAGACGAGATGTGCGGGCTTGGGCGCTGGAGCTCGAGTGCGCGGAGATGGATAAGCAAAGGAGGAAGAAGGCGTAGGTGAAAAGGTGAATCCTTATCCCTTATATGGGCGGGCGAAGTCTACGCGTCCCCCACCGGCCTGGTAAAACTCGCTTATCCCCCAAGCGTCACCATCAATGGCGCGGTTGGGTTACCCACGTCCGTATTGATGAGAATCCCGGATTAAGGGGGAACACGATCTCTGCTTCGACAAGACGTGCCAAGGAAACCGCTTCGCTAAATGCGCTGAGGTGGTAGAGTAAAAAACGATTCAAGTAATGGCTTGGTAGTGGCGTGACGTCATGCCGCAAAAAACGTCAGCAGATTGAACTTGTGTATATGTTATTCTCTCTACGGTGGAATGTGGAATTTATTTTGCAGAGCCGGACACTATCCTGGTGTTCACAATCTTCTATCATTCGGAGGAGGAACCCGCCTTGCAATGCCAAGCAATATACGCACCGGACTTATCGTCATTGAAGCCTGGTTCAGGGGCTACTGAGGGAGTCCTGGATTAGGGGGTGTCCGGATAGCCGGACTACCATCATCAGCCGAACTATCATCAGCCGGACTATCATCATCGACCGGACTCCAAGACTATGAAGATACAAGATTGAAGACTTCGTCCCGTGTCCGGATGGGACTTTCCTTGGCGTGGAAGGCAAGCTTGGCGATACGGATACGTAGATCTCCTACCATTGTAACCGACTCTATGTAACCCTAGCCCTCTCCGGTGTCTATACAAACCGGATGGCTCTAGTCCGTAGGACACAACAACAACAACCATTACAATCATACCATAGGCTAGCTTCTAGGGTTTAGCCTCCTTGATCTCGTGGTAGATCAACTCTTGTAAACATCCACAATATCAATATCAATCAAGCAGGACGTAGGGTTTTACCTCCATCAAGAGGGCCCGAACCTGGTGTCACGGCCGGTTTTCCAATAAAAATATTTATTGAGAAACCAATCTTTTGAGTCCAGTATGAGAGAAATCCTCCTCAGTGGTAGACAAATTCTTGATACAATAAGCCAGTAGCATAAAATATATTACAGGGTCGAACTACGGTTGCTCAACCAAATTATTACAAGCACGCCAATAATTATACATAATGGCGGACATGACACAGTGGTGTGGAGGCATACTACTGACTCGAGGATAGGGCAGTGGTGGAGAAACACGGTGGGGAGAGAAATACAAGACTTTAAGTCTGTCATCTCATCGAGCGTCGTGGTGAGGCTCGATGAATTTATTTGGTAGCGGAAGCGGATATAAAACAGTGACCAAATCCAGGGTTGCACGAGACTGACTGGGACTCCTCTAGGTGTCGGACTCGCTATCAAACTCTTCATCCATGAGATCGCCTTCGTCAGCATCTGGCCAAATCAACAAGCCAGTGAGTACTTTGAAAGTACTCGCAAGACAGTTCGGACGTAAGATATAACAAATGCATGCATGGATGCGTCATGAATAATTCACCAATGTACATTCAAAAATTAGCATAACAAGGTAAGTAAAAGGGAAACGGCGGTAGTCCGCCTAAAATCCCAACAAAACATAAATAAATACCGATCGGGTGTCTGAAGCGACGCCTCGAAAGGTGAATAAATAAATATAAGGAAATGATGCCACAGTCGGGCGTCTTAGCGACACCACATAAAGGGCTTTAAAAGAAATACCACAGTCGGACGTCGGGGCGACATCACAGAAAGGGCTTTAAAAGAAATGCCACAGTCGGACGTCGGGGCGACATCACAGAAAGGGCTTTAAAAGAAATGCCACAGTCGGACGTCGGGGCGACATCACAAAAATGGCTTTAAAAGAAATGCCACAGTCGGACGTCGGGGCGACATCACAGAAAGGGCTTTAAAAGAAATGCCACAGTCGGGCGTCTCAGCGACACCACATAAAGGGCTTGAAAAGAAAGTAAAATACAACAATGCCACAGTCGGACGTCTGAGCGACATCGTAGAAAGGGCTTTTATTCACAAGTAAATAATACTCATAATAAACATTCAATTTATGAGAATAAATGGGTTAGTCCATTCACAGGAACAATCATTTAACCGGACTTAGCACTCATGCGATTCACTGGAGTCTCTGTCATCAAACTGATATTGTTAGGACAAGATAATACGAATTTGGACATGGAATAGATGATTTGGAGGAATATATGACTCTGCAGAGTTTGTACAAAATTTTTCCCACAGCCAACGGATTTCCGAAGTCATGAAGGACTAGTTCCGTTTACGGTATTTCGGAAGAAAACACAGCTAACCAGTACACACCCATCCTACCTCTCGGTGCTAGGAATCACCCTAGACACCGTCCAAGAAAAACTTTTGAGACGGGGAGATCACAATCTCGAATAGCATGGGATCAAATTTATATACGCGCGCTCTAAGGGGTGCCCCCCTCTCGGTCCCAACCGGAAACACCCATGCCCCCTGACCGGATGACTGGCTTTAATCCAGGGCCATGGAACCATCATCACGGCCTCTCCTTTTTGGTGTGTACCAGGAAAGTGGTTTACAACTTACTAAGCCATATTCCTTACGGAAAACCTGTGGTAGTACAAGGAAGGAAGAATGGAAGGAACTGGAATGATACGAGTTGACATTGAAGTCACATAGTCTGGCATAAGCCTGGCATGCTACAACACTGCCATCTTACCCATCCTCATGCCAACATATGGCCATGCTTACTCACATCCATCCACTCATGGAACTACTTGCCTCATCGTCTCAGGTAACAGGACATTCATCGGTATGTTCATCAACATGCCATAAACTACTTAATGCAAACATGCCAAAACAATCATCATATCAAAAGTTCAAACATGCTTGCCTGGTTCAGAGTAGTCGGAGCCTAGCTCGGTGAAGTTCGCGGCTCCGTCACCTCCTTCGGTATCTACGGTATAAAGAAAATATGTGCGCTATCATAAATACCAAGGGGTGCACAAAAAGTATTCCGAATATTTTTCAAATAAATCTGATAAAAAACTAGACAAAATTTTAAAGAGAACAGAAAAAGAATCAATCAAAAATACCTTTCTGTTTAAAAGTTATAAAGGTTTTTGTCCAGGGACTCATCTGTAATGAAACAGAAAGTTCCCAGGGGCTAGCTTATAAAAATAGAAAATGTTCCAGTGTTGAATACGTCAGCCCAGAGGGGAAAGCGCATTTTGCCCGAAGGCGCTTCCAGAAAACGATTCACTTAGAAGTGACAGAGAGGCGGACGGTGGGGTCCCACTCGTCAGGTTTAAACTTTCAAATGAGAGGGACGAAGCTCGTCGGCGCCCGAGAGCCGCGGTGGTCGCCGGCGGTGATCCACAGCGAGGTAAGGGGATCGGAGGTTACCAACGTGCTCACCGTGTCCTTCCACAACGGTGGGTGGTGGTGTTGTTCGCCGGGGAGCACCACGTCGACGGCGGTCTCAACTCCGGCGGACGGTGGTTCGGGTGTGGATGGAGCTCGTCGGAGAGAGCTGCGAAGGACAAATTAATGCTGGCGTTAGCTTACTGGGTGCTAGAGGGAGTAGCTGACGGGGTTTGGGTGCCGGAGACGGCCTCATCGGAGCGAATCGTGGTGGAGGCCGAGGCGGATCAGGGCGGCCGGAGTTGGGGGAGGAGACCTCCTCGAGGTCCCCCTAGTGGCCTGGCGGGGCGTTGGTGAGGTGTGGTGATGATGCATGCACGAGGGTGAGCTTGGGGGCCCTTTATATAGGCGGTCCGAGGCGGTGGCCGTGAACGGGGGTCTCCGGTGACGATTACGGCGGCGCAGGGCTTGGTCGGGGTAATTAGGACGTTGTGCGTCATCGTGGAGGTCCACGGTTCCGTTTAGGTGCTAATCAAGCTGGAGTTTGGTGCTTTGGGGGTGAGTTCGACAGAACGGGGCGGCGCGGGCCCGTCGGCGGCAGGGAGCGCGTCCCGTGCTTGCCGGCCACGGTGGCGGTGCCACGGGCGTGCGCTGGCACGCATGAGGCCACGCGGAGAGCAGAGGGGCGATGGGCGGCGCGGAACAGCGTTGAGCCGCCGTTCTTGTCCCCTGTCGGCTGTAACGGGGTCTCGGCTGCCGCAAGACACGCCGGCGCGAGCGGCCAGGGGCGCCACCGACACCGGGAAGACGCCAAGCGCGCGTGCGGGGTGCTCCAGACAGGAGGAAGAGGCGGCGAGGAACGTGCCAAGGGCACTGTGGGCATGTGACTGAACCTCTGTCGAAGATCGACACTGAACTCTGAATCTTTCTGAATTTTGAACAGCAACAGTGCATGCAAGGTGTTCGACAGAATGAATTTGGCCTCTGGTGATTTTTCCTTGAGATGATTTTTGGTGGAGTGGCTTCTCATTGCTCCAGTAGGCTGCCTGATTTTTGGTGAAATTTTTGGAGCAGTGTAGATATGAATTTCACCAAATTTGGCAAATCTGGTCCAAACTTGCAGAGACTGAATTTTGAAAAATTTGAAAAGAGAAGGAGTGGATCAAGATGGTTCTGGGTTGTGGGTACAAAGGACTATCCAGGAGAGTTGGTTTGAGGTCAAAACTCAAATGAAAAAGGGTACTTGCTTTGAAAATCACTCAGGCTCCAAATAATTTTCAGAAATGATTTGAGGGGAAAAATAATTAGAATAAAATCCAAAACTTGCTTGGATTAGCTGGGACAGAGAACTTAGGTTGATTACAAGGAGGAGGGGAGGTTTTGGTGGGGTTTTACCAGATGGGCAAAATACAAAGTCATGGGTGGTTTTCAAGATATGAAAATCCCAAGTTTTTCATAGAGTTTCTTTTTAAAAGAAAAAGATTAAACTCCCAAAATAAATTTGAGAGGGAACCAACAGAGAAGAAGTTTCAAAAGATCAAACACCAAAGTTTGAAAAAAAAATCCTTGCCAAAGCAAAGGAAGTTTTTAAGAGGAAGGTTTTCTGGAAAAAAATTTAAATGGCCTCTTTTCAAAGACCACAAGGTTTTGCTGAAAACCAAAATAAAATTTTTTTTGCAGTGTCACAACACCTACCCCCTTAGGAAAAATCTCGTCCCCGAGATTTCAACTGTTCCTCAAATAAGTGTGGATGCTCTGTCCGAAGAAAATCCTCTCTTTCCCAAGTTGCTTCACTGTCGGTGTGATTGCTCCACTGGACTTTGAAAAACTTGATGGTCTTCTGTCGGGTCCTCCTTTCAGACTCCTCCAATATTTTTACTGGGCATTCCTGATAAGTGAGGTCTGGCTGTACGTCAACGTTCTCATGGGATACTTGCTTCTCTGGTTTGCTTACGCACTTCCTTAATTGAGAGACGTGGAACACGTCGTGGACATCGGATAATTCCTCGGGTAAGTCTAGCTGGTAGGCTATAGTGCCTCTTCGTGCCACTATGCAGAATGGTCCAATGAATCTTGGTGCTAACTTCCCTTTAATCTTAAACCATTGCAGTCCTCTCATAGGGGATACTCTCAAGTATACGAACTCACCGGGTTCGAAGCTGACCCTACGATGTCTCTGATCATAATAACTCTTCTGTCGACTTTGAGCGGTCTTAAGTCGGTCTCTGATTAGCTTGACCTTTTCCTCGGCTTCTCTGAGCATGTCTGGTCCGAAGATGCGGCTGTCTCCGGTCTCTGACCAATTTAACGGGGTACGAGATCTTCGTCCGTATAGGGCTTCAAAAGGAGCCATTTGCAGGCTGGCCTGGTAACTGTTGTTGTATGCGAACTCCGCATATGGCAGGCTTTCTTCCCAACTGGTTCCATAGGTGAGGACACATGCTCTCAGCATGTCTTCTAAAACCTGGTCTACGCGTTCTGTTTGTCCATCAGTCTGTGGGTGGTATGCGGTACTGAAGGCTAGTTGGGTTCCCAGAGCCTGTTGTAAATGCTCCCAAAATCTTGAGACGAACTGAGTGCCTCTGTCGGATATTATAGTCTTCGGGACACCATGCAGACAAACTATGCGGGAAAGATAAATCCTGGCAAGCCTCTGAGTGGTGTGGGTCGTCTTTATTGGAATAAAGTGTGCCACTTTGGTTAACCTGTCAGTGATGACCCATATGGCATCATTCCCGTGTCGTGACCGAGGTAGTCCGACAATGAAATCCATCCCTATTTCATCCCATTTCCACTTAGGTATTTTGTTCGGTTGCAGTAGTCCGGCTGGTCTCTGATGCTCAGCTTTTATGCGTTGACATGAGTCGCAACATGCAATGAAGGTGGCTATGTCCCTCTTCATACCGTGCCACCAAAATCTTTCCTGAATATCTTTATACATTTTGGTTCCTCCAGGGTGGATCGAATATGGAGTGGTGTGTGCTTCAGCTAAAATTTGCTGTTTAAGGTCTGCTATGTTTGGCACGCAGAGCCTTTCTCCGTACCATAATATTCCTTCATTGTCTATGACGAATTCCGAGGCCTTGCCCATACTCAACTTTCTTTTGATGCCTTCGATGCTGGTGTGACCGGGCTGAGCTCCTTTAATTTTCCCCACAAGGTCGGGTTGTATTTCCAAGTTTGATACGGTGCCTTCTGCTACCATTATCAAGTTGAGCTTGGCAAATTCTTGTTGGAATTCGGGCCTCAAGCTGCGGAGATTGTTTTCGTCGGAGCTGGGGTTCCGACTAAGAGCATCGGCCACTACATTTGCTTTTCCTAGATGGTAATGGATACCAACATCATAATCCTTTACCAATTCCAACCAGCGTCGTTGCCGTAAGTTTAGTTCTGGCTGTGTGAAAATATGTTTGAGACTTTTGTGATCCGTATATATTTCACATCGATTCCCAAGTAAGAAATGCCTCCATTCCTTGAGTGCATGAATAACTGCTGCCATTTCTAAGTCATGAGTGGGATAGTTTTCCTCATGCTTGCGAAGTTGCCTTGAAGCGTAGGCGACAACCTTGCCTTCCTGCATCAACACGCATCCGAGACCCTTTCTGGACGCGTCACAATATACTTCAAAAATCTTGTGTATGTCGGGTACAATTAATACCGGTGCTGTCGTTAACTTCCGCTTTAGTTCTTGGAAACTTTTCTCGCATGCTTCTGTCCATTCAAACTTCTTATCTTTCTTGAGCAACTGTGTCATAGGCTTGGCTATGGTGGAGAATCCTTCAATAAATCTGCGGTAATATCCTGCCATTCCCAGGAAACTCCGTATGTCTGTTACGCTGGCTGGTGACTTCCAGCCAAGTACGGCCTTGACTTTCTCTGGGTCCACTGTGAGACCGTCTTGGGTCAGTACGTGGCCTAGAAAGCCTACTTGTCTTAGCCAAAATTCGCACTTGCTGAACTTGGCATACAATTGTTGTTTTCTGAGCTCTCCTAGCACAATCCTGAGATGTTCTGCGTGCTCTTCTGGTGTCTTGGAGTATACCAGAATATCGTCGATGAATACCACGACGAACTTGTCCATAAACTTCATAAATATTTTGTTCATGAGGTGAACAAAATATGCTGGGGCGTTAGTTAATCCAAATGGCATCACTGTGAACTCGTACAGTCCATATCTGGAGGTGAAGGCTGTTTTGGGGATATCTTCCGTTCATACCTTCAATTGATGGTATCCTGACCTTAAGTCAATTTTTGAGAATACCTTGGCCTGAGCGAGTTGATCAAACAAATCGTTTATCCTTGGCATCGGGTATTTGTTTTTGACTGTGACCATGTTAAGTGCTCGATAGTCAATACATAATCTCAGCGTTCCATCCTTCTTTTTGGCAAATAAAATTGGTGATCCCCAAGGTGAGGAGCTGGCTCGAATGTATCCTTTTTCCAGTAATTCCTTTATTTGTTTCTTCAACTCGATCAACTCGGATGGTGCCATTCTGTATGGTTTCTTGTATATGGGGGTGGTTCCTGGTGCTAGCTCAATGCGGAATTCTATTTCTCGGTCTGGTGGCATGCCTGGTAGTTCTTCAGGGAATACATCTGGAAATTCACACACTACTGGAACCTTGTTTAGCTCAGAAACGTCCACCTTATTCAATCTCGGTTGCCGGGGTATTTTTCCTTCCTTGGCTGATACTCTTATTGTCTTCCCTTGGTGGTGTGTGAGAATTACGGTCCTGTTGAAATAGTCGATAAACCCCTTGTTGGTGGTTAGCCAATCCATCCCTAGGATGACATCCAGTCCTTTATTTTCCAACACAATAAGATTTGCGTGAAACTCCAATCCTTCGAACTCAATGACCACATTCTGATAGTAATTCTGAGTAACTTGCTGAATCCCAGGGGACTTGATGATCATGGATTTCTCCAAGGGAAACATCAAAAAATTATTTTGCAAAGCAAAACTTTTCGAAATGAAAGAGTGAGAAGCTCCAGAATCAAACAAAACCATTGCAGGTATTGTGTTGACAGGAAACGTACCGAGTACGATATCCGGAGCGTTTTGTGCCTCCTCTTTGGTTACGTGATTCAGATGACCCTTCCTGTGGTTATTGTTGGGATTGAAATTGTTTCGCTTGGGCGCGGAATTGTTGCCGCCGTTGTTCGGCTTTGGGGTTGAGTTCCTTGGTTTGGGGCACTGTTTGACATAGTGCCCTTCTTCTCCACAAGCGTAACAAGTAACGCCGGGGCGATAGGTGAATTCCTTGTCCCTTGCATGAAAATTCTTGATTGGGCGTGAGCCATTGGATGAGGATTTGTGTGTCCCACCCTTTTGAAAATCTGTCCTGCTTCGGTGATTGCGAGCATGGTTAGTCTGGTCCCTTTTTAGCTTGCGGATATCTTCCAGACTGCGTCTCTCATTTTCCAGAGTAATGGCTTTGTCCACCAGTGTTTTAAAATCAGGAAAAGTGTGCACGACCAGTTGGCATTTAAGCGCGGGCGCCAGACCGTCAAGGAATTTCTCCATCTTCTTGATTTCAGTCATACGCTGTTCATTGGCGTAGCGGGACAATAGAGTAAATTGACTGTTGTAATCTGACACTGTCATGTTCCTTTGTTTGAGGTCATCGAACTCTCTCTTCTTGATTTTCATAATACTCTTAGGAATGTGTGCACCACGGAAACCTTCCTTGAAATCATCCCAGGTTATGTCATTTTCGTTGGGATGCATGTGCAGAAAATTCTCCCACCACGATGCGGCTGCTCCTGTGAGATAGTGCGGAGCATACAATACCTTTTCGGGGTCTGAACATTTTGCAATAATTAATTTTCTCTCCATATCTCGAAGCCAATCCTCGGCCTCAAGAGGCTTGTCAGTATGAGAAAATGTTTGGGGACGTGTCTTCTGTAGCTCAGATAACTTGGAATGCTGCTGATACTGTCCATGGTGATTTCCCATGTTGATGACTTGGTTCATCATTTCACGATGTTGTTGCTGACTCTGTTCATAAAGGCGGCACATTTGGGAAAGTGCCATTTCACTGTCCTGTTGGCTTGACTGACCCTGAGTGAACTCGTTGCTGGGTTGTGCATCAAAATTTTCCTCTGGTGGAATTGGCATGGAGCGAGTCCAAGGACGAGACATTTTTGACTCTGGGGATATATTTTGTAAAACCCATAAGAAAAGCGGAAAGAGTCGCAAAACACAATTCCAAAAAAAGGAAAAAGCATAAAGCTGGCAAATAAAACTAAATAACCCAGCTTACTTAAGAAAAACAAATCGACTTGCGCACGGAGAAGGACTGCTCATTACATATCTTACACGCGGGCGGTAATTATACAATACATCACTCAGGACATGCGTACATAATCCTGACATGTTATTTAGGCTAGTGCACTTCTCCAGATCCTACATGATGCGCAAACAAGCTACTTCTCACAACCTATGCACATATAAACATATCATACAAGGCGATACATTACATGGCGGCTATGCGTACTCAGGCGGAGATGTTGACGACCTCCTTTGCCCTGCCGAGGGCGAGGCGTAGCGAGGTTGGGGACTCGACTTCCTCCTCGCTAATAGGCTCCATACATGTAGTGTTGCGCAGAGTGGACGGAGCGGTTGCCAGGGGCGGAGCAACACGTACAGGAGTGGGCGCGAAGGGTGGTGCAGCGCGCGCTGGGGTGGGTGCAATGACTTGGTTGAATTCTTCGGTAGAAGGTAGGCGACGAGTAGGCATATAAGATGCTGAGGACGAGACCAAAGTTAGTGGCGGTGCGGTGGGTAGGAGCTCCCTCCTATTGGCAGCACAGCCATGAACTGAGTCCATGCGGGTAGCTACAAAGTCGTCCACCAGGTTGTCGAAGGCTGCCTCCAGGGCCCGGAGATACTCAATGAGCATCTCAAAAGCCTCGTCTCGTTCTCCTCTAGGGAAGGAGTATGCGTAGTGACAGGTGTAAGGCACATGGCATGGAAGATAGCGGTAGCGACGAGTCTTCATCGCGGGAAGGACATCTCTGAGGCGAGCTATCGCCTCACGGGCTGCCATCTGCATAGCATGCCTCTCCGTAGGCATGGCTCTTCCCACGAACCGGAAGCGGCGTACCTCACCACGCCCTCCCTTGAATTGCACCGCGGCCTGGTGCATAGTCAGACTGTCGTTGACTCGGTGCTGGCAGAGTGTGAAGACTGGGCGCAGAGATGGCCCTATCACGACCTGAACGATGAAGGAAAGAAGCTTGACAAACCCATCGGGCACGTTGGCGAAGGTCTGAGACTCGCAGCTGTTGTCGGCCATCTACAAAAGTAGGCAAAAATTCTGCATGGTCAGATCATAAATTTATGCTGACTGACAGAAAATGACTACAATCAAGAAAATATGGAAAGGCTCAATCATGCTAATAACCAATTAGCGATCGCACCTAGTGGCTTCCTATAGTCAGCCTGGCTCTGGTACCAAGCTTGTCACGACCGGTTTTCCAATAAAAATATTTATTGAGAAACCAATCTTTTGAGTCCAGTATGAGAGAAATCCTCCTCACTGGTAGACAAATTCTTGATACAATAAGCCAGTAGCATAAAATATATTACAGGGTCGAACTACGGTTGCTCAACCAAATTATTACAAGCACACCAATAATTATACATAATGGCGGACATGACACAGTGGTGTGGAGGCATACTACTGACTCGAGGATAGGGCGGTGGTGGAGAAACACAGCGGGGAGAGAAATACAAGACTCTAAGTCTGTCATCTCATCGAGCGTCGTGGTGAGGCTCGATGAATTTATTTGGTAGCGGAAGCGGATATAAAATAGTGACCAAATCCAGGGTCGCACGAGACTGACTGGGACTCCTCTAGGTGTCGGACTCGCTATCAAACTCTTCATCCATGAGATCGCCTTCGTCAGCATCTGGCCAAATCAACAAGCCAGTGAGTACTTTGAAAGTACTCGCAAGACAGTTCGGACGTAAGATATAACAAATGCATGCATGGATGCGTCATGAATAATTCACCAATGTACATTCAAAAATTAGCATAACAAGGTAAGTAAAAGGGAAACGGCGGTAGTCCGCCTGAAATCCCAACAAAACATAAATAAATACCGATCGGGTGTCTGAAGCGACGCCTCGAAAGGTGAATAAATAAATATAAGGAAATGATGCCACAGTCGGGCGTCTTAG
>NC_041383.1:86486318-86572085 GCF_002162155.2 Triticum dicoccoides | reverse complement strand
ACAAAAAGGGCTTTAAAAGAAATGCCACAGTCGGACGTCGGGGCGACATCACAGAAAGGGCTTTAAAAGAAATGCCACAGTCGGGCGTCTCAGCGACACCACATAAAGGGCTTGAAAAGAAAATAAAATACAACAATGCCACAGTCGGACGTCTGAGCGACATCGCAGAAAGGGCTTTTATTCACAAGTAAATAATACTCATAATAAACATTCAATTTATGAGAATAAATGGGTTAGTCCATTCACAGGAATAATCATTTAACCGGACTTAGCACTCATGCGATTCACTAGAGTCTCTGTCATCAAACTGATATTGTTAGGACAAGATAATACGAATTTGGACATGGAATAGATGATTTGGAGGAATATATGACTCTGCAGAGTTTGTACAAAATTTTTCCCACAGCCAACGGATTTCCGAAGTCACGAAGGACTAGTTCCGTTTACGGTATTTCGGAAGAAAACACAGCTAACCAGTACACACCCATCCTACCTCTCGGTGCTAGGAATCACCCTAGACACCGTCCAAGAAAAACTTTTGAGACGGGGAGATCACAATCTCGAATAGCATGGGATCAAATTTATATACGCGCGCTCTAAGGGGTGCCCCCCTCTCGGTCCCAACCGGAGACACCCATGCCCCCTAACCGGATGACTGGCTTTAATCCAGGGCCATGGAACCATCATCACGGCCTCTCCTTTTTGGTGTGTACCAGGAAAGCGGTTTACAACTTACTAAGCCATATTCCTTACGGAAAACCTGTGGTAGTACAAGGAAGGAAGAATGGAAGGAACTGGAATGATACGAGTTGACATTGAAGTCACATAGTCTGGCATAAGCCTGGCATGCTACAACACTGCCATCTTACCCATCCTCATGCCAACATATGGCCATGCTTACTCACATCCATCCACTCATGGAACTCACTTGCCTCATCGTCTCAGGTAACAGGACATTCATCGGTATGTTCATCAACATGCCATAAACTACTTAATGCAAACATGCCAAAACAATCATCATATCAAAAGTTCAAACGTGCTTGCCTGGTTCAGAGTAGTCGGAGCCTAGCTCGGTGAAGTTCGCGGCTCCGTCACCTCCTTCGGTATCTACGCTATAAAGAAAATATGTGCGCTATCGTAAATACCAAGGGGTGCACAAAAAGTATTCCAAATATTTTTCAAATAAATCTGATAAAAAACTAGACAAAATTTTAAAGAGAACAGAAAAAGAATCAATCAAAAATACCTTTCTGTTTAAAAGTTATAAAGGTTTTTGTCCAGGGACTCATCTATAATGAAACAGAAAGTTCCCAGGGGCTAGCTTATAAAAATAGAAAACGTTCCAGTGTTGAATACGTCAGCCCAGAGGGGAAAGCGCATTTTGCCCGAAGGCGCTTCCAGAAAACGATTCACTTAGAAGTGACAGAGAGGCTGACGGTGGGGTCCCACTCGTCAGGTTTAAACTTTCAAATGAGAGGGACGAAGCTCGTCAGCGCCCGAGAGCCGCGGTGCTCGCCGGCGGCGATCCACGGCGAGGTATGGGGATCGAAGGTTACCAACATGCTCACCGTGTCCTTCCGCAATGGTGGGTGGTGGTGTTGGTCGCCGGGGAGGACCACGTCGATGGCGGTCTCAACTCCGGCGGACGGTGGTTCGGGTGTGGATGGAGCTCGTCGGAGAGAGCTGCGAAGGACAAATTGATGCTGGCGTTAGCTTACTGGGTGCTAGAGGGAGTAACTGACGGGGTTTGGGTGCCGGAGACAGCCTCACCGGAGCGAATCGTGGTGGAGGCCGAGGCGGATCGGGGCGGCCGGAGTTGGGGGAGGAGACCTCCTCGAGGTCCCCCTAGTGGCCTGGCGGGGCGTTGGTGAGGTGTGGTGATGATGCGTGCACGAGGGTGAGCTCGGGGGCCCTTTATAAAGGCGGTCCGAGGCGGTGGCCGTGAACGGGGGTCTCCGGTGACGATTACGGCGGCGCAGGGCTTGGTCGGGGTAATTAGGACGTTGTGCCTCATCGTGGAGGTCCACGGTTCCGTTTAGGTGCTAATCGAGCTGGAGTTTGGTGCTTTGAGGGTGAGTTCGACAGAACGGGGCGGCGCGGGCCCGTCGGTGGCAGGGAGCGCGTCCCGTGCTTGCCGGCCACGGTGGCGGTGCCACGGGCGTGCGCTGGCACGCATGAGGCCACGCGGAGAGCAGAGGGGCGATGGGCGGCGCGGAACGGCGTTGAGCCGCCGTTCTTGTCCCCTGTCGGCTGTAACGGGGTCTCGGCCACCGCAAGACACGCCGGCGCGGGCGGCCAGGGGCGCCACCGACGCCGGGATTACGCCAAGCGCGTGTGCGGGGTGCTCCAGACAGGAGGAAGAGGCGGCGAGGAACGTGCCAAGGGCACTGTGGGCATGTGACTGAACCTCTGTCGAAGATCGACACTGAACTCTGAATCTTTCTGAATTTTGAACAGCAACAATGCATGCAAGGTGTTCGACAGAATGAATTTGGCCTCTGGTGATTTTTCCTTGAGCTAATTTTTGGTGGAGTGGCTTCTCATTGCTCCAGTAGGCTGCCTGATTTTTGGTGAAATTTTTGGAGCAGTGTAGATATGAATTTCACCAAATTTGGCAAATCTGGTCCAAACTTGCAGAGACTGAATTTTGAAAAATTTGAAAAGAGAAGGAGTGGATCAAGATGGTTCTGGGTTGTGGGTACAAAGGACTATCCAGGAGAGTTGGTTTGAGGTCAAAACTCAAATGAAAAAGGGTACTTGCTTTGAAAATCACTCAGGCTCCAAATAATTTTCGGAAATGATTTGAGGTGAAAAATAATTAGAATAAAATCCAAAACTTGCTTGGATTAGCTGGGACAGAGAACTTAGGTTGATTACAAGGAGGAGGGGAGGTTTTGGAGGGGTTTTACCACATGGGCAAAATACAAAGTCATGGGTGGTTTTCAAGATATGAAAATCCCAAGTTTTTCATAGAGTTTCTTTCTAAAAGAAAAAGATTAAACTCCCAAAATAAATTTGAGAGGGAACCAACAGAGAAGAAGTTTCAAAAGATCAAACACCAAAGTTTGAAAAAAAATAAAATCCTTGCCAAAGCAAAGGAAGTTTTTAAGAGGAAGGTTTTTTGGAAAAAAAATATAAATGGCCTCTTTTCAAAGACCACAAGGTTTTGCTGAAAACCAAAATAAAAAAAAATTTGGAGTGTCACACCTGGGTAAAACATCGTGTCCCTTGTCTCCTGTTACCATCCGCCTAGACGCACAGTTTGGGACCCCCTACCCGAGATCCGCCGGTTTTGACACCGACAGTCCTCTTCACGGCCAATGCAAAGAGCTCCTCGTTGGCCATGTCGATGACCTGCGTAGGCATGGGCATGGGAGGTGAGTAAAATCGGAGGGACATGGAGAGGGAAAAAGAGAAACAAGGAAGAAAGGAATGAGATGGAGGGCGCACCGGGGCTCATTGCCGGTGGTGAGGTGGTCCGACGTGGTGGCATGGAGACGCAGGGAAGACCATCGAGCTCCGGGACGCCGGCGGCGCGAGGCAGCCTCCCTCTTTTGGCGCCATGGAGGAGGAGGCACGCGACAAGAGGAGGTGAACTCGTAGGGTGCCATGGAGGAGGAGGTGTGCAACACCATGGGAGAGCTTATGGAGTGAGGGGGGGAGAGTGAGGGAGAGAGGAGGGATTCGACCGAGGATATGGGGACTTCACCTACCTCGTACTTAGCAGTAGTGAGGGGTATAAAACTGTTGGGGAACGTAGTAATTTCAAAAAAATTCCTACGTACACGCTAGATCATGGTGATGGCATAGCAACGAGAGAGGAGAGTGTTGTCCACGTACCCTCGTAGACCGTAAGCGGAAGCGTTATGACAACGCGGTTGATGTAGTCGTACGTCTTCACGATCCGACCGATCCAAGTACCGAACGTACGACACCTCCGAGTTCAGCACACGTTCAGCTCGATGACGATCCCCGGGCTCCGATCCAGCAAAGCTTCGGGGATGAGTTCCGTCAGCATGACGGCGTGGTGATGATGACGATGCTCTACCGGCGTAGGGCTTCGCCTAAACTCCGCGACGATATGACCGAGGTGGAATATGGTGGAGGGGGGCACCGCACACAGCTAAGGAACGATCCGTAGATCAACTTGTGTGTCATGGGATGCCCCCTGCCCCCGTATATAAAGGAGCAAGGAGGAGGGGGCCGGCCAAGGGGAGAGGCGCGCCCTAGGGGTGTCCTACTCCCACCGGGAGTAGGATTCCCCCTTTCCTAGTCCAACTAGGAGTCCTTCCAAGTAGTAGGAGTAGGAGACAAGGAAGGGGAAGAGGGAAGAGAAGGAAGGAGGGGGCGCCGCCCCTCCCCCTAGTCCAATTCGGACTAGTCAATGGGGGGGCGCGCGGCCTGCCTCTTCCTCTCCCCTAAAGCCCAATAAGGCCCATATACTTTTTCCCCCGTATTCCCGTAACTCCCCGGTACTCCGAAAAATACCCGAATCACTCGGAACCTTTCCGAACTCCGAATATAGTCGTCCAATATATCGATCTCTATGTCTCGACCATTTCGAGACTCCTCGTCATGTCCCCGATCTCATCCGGGACTCCGAACTCCTTCGGTACATCAAAACTCATAAACTCATAATAAAACTGTCATCGAAACCTTAAGCGTGCGGACCCTACGGGTTCGAGAACTATGTAGACATGACCTAGAACTATTCTCGGTCAATAACCAATAGCGGAACCTAGATGCTCATATTGGCTCCTACATATTCTACGAAGATCTTTATCAGTCAAACCGCATAACAACATACTTTGTTCCCTTTGTCATCGGTATGTTACTTGCCCCAGATTCGATCATCGGTATCCAATACCTAGTTCAATCTCGTTACCGGCAAGTCTCTTTACTCGTTACGTAATGCATCATTCCGTAACTAACTCATTAGCTACATTGCTTGCAAGGCTTATAGTGATGTGCATTACCGAGAGGGCCTAGAGATACCTCTCCGACAAACGGAGTGACAAAACCTAATCTCGAAATACGCAAACCCAACATGTACCTTTGGAGACACCTATAGTACTCCTTTATAATCACCCAGTTACGTTGTGACGTTTGGTAGCACCCAAAGTGTTCCTCCGGCAAACGGGAGTTGCATAATCTCATAGTTACAGGAACATGTATAAGTCATGAAGAAAGCAATAGCAACATACTAAACGATCAAGTGCTAGGCTAACGGAATGGGTCATGTCAATCACATCATTCTCCTAATGATGTGATCCCGTTAATCAAATGACAACTCATGTCTATGGCTAGGAAACTTAACAATCTTTGATTCACGAGCTAGTCAAGTAGAGGCATACTAGTGACACTATGTTTGTCTATGTATTCACACATGTATTATGTTTCCGGTTAATACAATTCTAGCATGAATAATAAACATTTATCATGAAATAAGGAAATAAATAATAACTTTATTATTGCCTCTAGGGCATATTTCCGTCAGTCTCCCACTTGCACTAGAGTCAATAATCTAGTTCACATCGCCATGTGATTTAACACCAATATTCATATCTGTATATGATTAACACCCATAGTTCACATCGTCATGTGACCAAAACCCAAAGGGTTCACTAGAGTCAATAATCTAGTTCACATCGCTATGTGATTAACACCCCAAGAGTACTAAGGTGTGATCATGCTTTGCTCGTGAGAGAAGCTTAGTCAACGGGTCTGTCATATTCAGAGCCGTATGTATTTTGCAAATATTCTATGTCTACAATGTTCTTGCACGGAGCTACTCTAGCTAATTGCTCCCACTTTCAATATGTATCCAGATTGAGACTTAGAGTTATCTGGATCGGTGTAAAAGCTTGCACCGATGTAACTCTTTATGACAGGCTCTTTTATCACCTCCATAATCGAGAAATATTTCCTTAGTCCTCACTAAGGATATTCTTGACCAATGTCCAATGATCTACTCCTAGATCACTATTGTACTCCCTTGCTCAATTCAGTGCAAGGTATACAATAGGTCTGGTACATAGCATAGCATACTTTATAGAACCTATGACTGAGGCATAGGGAATGACTTTCATTCTCTTTTTTATTTTCTGCCATGGTCGGGATTTGAGTCTTACTCAATTTCATACCTTTGCAACACAGGCAAGAACTCTTTCTTTGACTGTTCCATTTTGAACTACTTCAAAAACTTGTCAAGGTATGTGCTCATTGAAAATCTTATCAAGCGTCTTGATCTATCTCAATAGATCTTGATGCTCAATATGTAAGTAGCTTTGTCGAGGTTTTTCTTTGAAAAAACTCCTTTCAAACACTCCTTTATGCTTTGCAGAATAATTCTACATTATTTCCGACCAACAATGTGTCATTCACATATACTTATCAGAAATGTTGTAGTGCTCCCACTCACTTTCTTGTAAATACAGGCTTCACCGTAAGTCTGTATAAAACTATATGCTTTGATCAACTTATCAAAGCATATATTCCAACTCTGAGATGCTTGCACCAGTCCATAGATGGATTGCTGGAGCTTGCACATTTTGTTAGCACCTTTAGGATTGACAAAACCTTCTGGTTGTATCATATACAACTCTTCTTTAATAAATCCATTAAGGAATGTAGTTTTGACATCCATTTGCCAAATTTCATAAAATGTGGCAATTGCTAACATGATTCAGACAGACTTTAAGCCTCGATACGAGTGAGAAAATCTCATTGTATTCAACATTTTGAACTTTGTCAAAAACCTTTTTCGACAAGTCTAGCTTTGTAGATAGTAACACTACTCTCAGCGTCCGTCTTCCTCTTGAAGATCCATTTATTCTTAATGGCTTGCTGATCATCGGGCAAGTCAACCAAAGTCCATACTTTGTTCTCATACATGGATCCCATCTCAGATTTCATGGCTTCTAGCCATTTTGCGGAATCTGGGCTCATCATCGCTTCCTCATAGTTCGTAGGTTCATCATGGTCAAGTAACATGACTTCCAGAATAGGATTACCGTACCACTTTGGTGCGGATCTTACTCTGGTAGACCTACGAGGTTCTGTAGTAACTTAATCTGAAGTTTCATGATCATCATCATTAACTTCCTCACTAATTGGTGTAGTAGTCACAGGAACAGATTTCTGTGATGAACTACTTTCCAATAAGGGAGCAGGTATAGTTACCTCATCAAGTTCTACTTTCCTCCCACTCACTTCTTTCGAGAGAAACTCCTTCTCTAGAAAGGATCCATTCTTAGCAACGAATGTTTTGCCTTTGGATTTGTGATAGAAGGAGTACCCAACAGTTTCCTTTGGGTATTCTATGAAGACGCACTTCTCCGATTTGGGTTCGAGCTTATCAGGTTGAAAAACCTTTTTCATATAAGCATCGCAACTCCAAACTTTAAGAAACGACAGCTTAGGTTTACTTCTAAACCATGGTTCATACGATGTCGTCTCAACGGATTTAGATGGTGCCCTTTTAACGTGAATGCAGCTGTCTCTAATGCATAACCTCAAAATGATAATGGTAAATCAGTAAGAGACATCATAGATCGCACCATATCTAATAAAGTGCGGTTACGACGTTCGGACACACCATAACATTGTGGTGTTCCAGGTGGCGTGAGCTGTGAAACTATTCCACATTGTTTTAATTGAAGACCAAACTCGTAACTCAAATATTCGTCTCCGCGATTAGATCACAGAAACTTTATTTTCTTGTTATGATGATTTTTCCACTTCACTCTGAAATTCTTTGAACCTTTCAACTATTTCAGACTTATGTTTCATCAAGTAGATATACCCATATCTGCTCAAATCATCTTGTGAAGGTCAGAAAATAACGATACTTGCCACGAGCATCAACACTCATTGGATCGCATACATCGGTATGTATTATTTCCAATAAGTCAGTAGCTTGTTCCATTGTTCCGGAGAACAGAGTTTTAGTCATCTTGCCCAAAAGGCACGGTTCGCATGCATCAAATGATTCATAACCAAGTGATTCCAAAAATCCATCTTTATGAAGTTTCTTCATGCGCTTTACACCGATATGACCCAAACGGCAGTGCCACAAATAAGTTGCACTATCATTATTAACTTTGCATCTTTTGGCATCAATATTATGAATATGTGTATCACTATGATCAAGATCCAACAAACTATTTTCATTGGGTGTATAACCATCGAAGGTCTTATTCATGTAAACAGAATAACAATTATTCTTTAACTTCAAATGAATAACCGTATCGCAATAAACATGATCAAATCATATTCATGCTCAACGCAAACGCCAAATAACATTTATTTAGGTTTAACACTAATCCCGAAAGTATAGGGAGTGTGCGATGATGATCATATCAATCTTGGAACCACTTCCAACACTTATCGTCACTTCCTGTTCAACTAGTATCTGTTTATATAACTCCTGTTTCGAGTTACTAATCTTAGCAACTGAACAAGTATCAAATACTCAGGGGCTACTATAAACACTAGTAAGGCACACATCAATAACCTGTATATCAAATATACCCTTGTTCACTTCGCCATCCTTCTTATCCACCAAATATGCAGGGCATTTCCGCTTCCAGTGACCATTTCCTTTGCAGTGTAAGCACTCAGTTTTAGGCTTTGGTTCAGCTGTGGGCTTCTTCGCGGGAGTGACAACTTGCTTGTCATTCTACTTGAAGTTCCCTTTCTATTCCTTTGCCCTTTTCTTGAAACTAGTGGTCTTGTTAATCATCAACACTTGATGCTCTTTCTTGATTTCTACCTTCGTTGATTTCAACATCACGAAGAGCTCGGGAATCGTTTTCGTCATCCCTTGCATACTATAGTTCATCACAAAGTTCTACTAACTTGGTGATGGTGACTAGAGAATTCTGTCAATCACTATCTTATCTGGAAGATTAACTCCCACTTGATTCAAGCGATTGTAGTACCCAGACAATCTGAGCACATGCTCACTAGTTGAGCGATTCTCCTCCATCTTTTAGCCATAGAACTTGTTGGAGACTTCATATCTCTCAACTCGGGTATTTGCTTGAAATATTAACTTCAACTCCTGGAACATCTCATATGGTCCATGACGTTCTAAACGTCTTTGAAGTCCCGATTCTAAGCCGTTAAGCACGGTGCACAAAACTATCATGTAGTCATCATATTGAGCTATCCAAACGTTCATAACGTCTGCATTTGCTCCTGCAATAGGTCTGTCATCTAGCGGTGCATCAAGGACATAATTCTTCTGTGCAGCAATGAGGATAAACCTCAGATCACGGATCCAATCCGCATCATTGCTACTAACATCTTTCAACACAATTTTCTCTAGGAACATATCAAAATAAACATATGAAAGCAACAACACAAGCTATTGATCTACAATATAATTTGCAAAATACTACCAGGACTAAGTTCATGATAAATTAAAGTTCAATCAATCATATTACTAAAGAACTCCCACTTAGACAGACATCTCTCGAGTCATCTAAGTGATCACGTGATCCAAATCAACTAAACCATAACCGATCATCACGTGAGATGGAGTAGTTTTCAATGGTGAACATCACTATGTTGATCATATCTACTATATGATTCACGCTCGACCTTTCGGTCTCCGTGTTCCGAGGCCATATCTGCATATGCTAGGCTCGTCAAGTTTAACCTGAGTATTCTGCTTGTGCAAAACTGGCTTGCACCCGTTGTAGATGGACGTAGAGCTTATCACACCCGATCATCATGTGGTGTCTGGGCACGATGAACTTTGGCAACGGTGCATACTCAGGGAGAACACTTCTTGATAATTTTTAGTGAGAGATCATCTTAAAATGCTACCGTCAATCAAAGCAAGATAAGATGCATAAAGGATAAACATCACATGCAATCAATATAAGTGATATGATATGGCCATCATCATCTTGTGTTTGTGATCTCCATCTCCAAAGCACCATCGTGATCACCATCGTCACCGGCGCAACACCTTGATCTCCATCATAGCATCGTTGTCGTTACGCCATCTATTGCTTCTACGACTATTGCTACCACTTAGTGATAAAGTAAAGCAATTACAGGGCGTTTGCATTTCATACAATAAAGCGACAACCATATGGCTCCTGCCAGTTGCCGATAACTCGGTTACAAAACATGATCATGTCATACAATAAAATATAGCATCACGTCTTGACCATATCACATCACAACATGCCCTGCAAAAACAAGTTAGACGTCCTCTACTTTGTTGTTGCAAGTTTTACGTGGCTGCTACAGGCTGAGCAAGAACCGTTCTTACCTACGCATCAAAACCAAAACGATAGTTCGTCAAGTTAGTGTTGTTTTAACCTTCGCAAGGACCGGGCGTAGCCACACTCGATTCACCTAAAGTGAGAGAGACAGACACCCGCCAGCCACCTTTAAGCACGAGTGCTCGTAACGGTGAAACCAGTCTCGTGTAAGCGTACGCGTAATGTCGGTCCGGGCCGCTTCATCTCACAATACCGCCGAACCAAAGTATGGCATGCTGGTAAGCAGTATGACTTGTATCACCCACAACTCACTTGTGTTCTACTCGTGCATATGACATCTACGCATAAAACCTGGCTCTGATACCACTGTTGGGGAACGTAGTAATTTCAAAAAATTTCCTACGTACACGCTAGATCATGGTGATGGCATAGCAACGAGAGAGGAGAGTGTTGTCCATGTATCCTCGTAGACCGTAAGTGGAAGCGTTATGACAACGCGGTTGATGTAGTCGTACGTCTTCACAATCCGACCGATCCAAGTACCGAACGTACGGCACCTCCGAGTTCAGCACATGTTCAGCTCGATGACGATCCCCGGGCTCCGATCCAGCAAAGCTTCGGGGATGAGTTCCGTCAGCACGACGGCGTGGTGACGATGATGATGCTCTACCAGCGCAGGGCTTCGCCTAAACTCCACGACAATATGACCGAGGTGGAATATGGTGGAGGGGGGCACCGCACACGGCTAAGGAATTATCCGTAGATCAACTTGTGTGTCATGGGGTGCCCCCTGCCCCCGTATATAAAGGAGCAAGGAGGAGGGGGCCGGCCAAGGGGAGAGGCGCGCCCTAGGGGTGTCCTACTCCCACCGGGAGTAGGATTCCCCCTTTCCTAGTCCAACTAGGAGTCCTTCCAAGTAGTAGGAGTAGGAGACAAGGAAGGGGAAGAGGGAAGAGAAGGAAGGAGGGGGCGCCGCCGCTCCCCCTAGTCCAATTCGGACTAGTCAATGGGGGGGGGGGGCGGCCTGCCTCTTCCTCTCCCCTAAAGCCCAATAAGGCCCATATACTTTTTCCCCCGTATTCCCGTAACTCCCCGGTACTCCGAAAAATACCCGAATCACTCGGAACCTTTCCGAACTCCGAATATAGTCGTCCAATATATCGACCTTTACGTCTCGACCATTTCGAGACTCCTCGTCATGTCCCCGATCTCATCCGGGACTCCGAACTCTTTTGGTACATCAAAACTCATAAATTCATAATAAAACTGTCATCGAAACCTTAAGCGTGCGGACCCTACGGGTTCGAGAACTATGTAGACATGACCTAGAACTATTCTCGGTCAATAACCAATAGCAGAACCTAGATGCTCATATTGGCTCCTACATATTCTACGAAGATCTTTATCGGTCAAACCGCATAACAACATACTTTGTTCCCTTTGTCATCGGTATGTTACTTGCCCCAGATTCGATCATCGGTATCCAATACCTAGTTCAATCTCGTTACCGGCAAGTCTCTTTACTCGTTACGTAATGCATCATTCCGTAACTAACTCATTAGCTACATTGCTTGCAAGGCTTATAGTGATGTGCATTACCGAGAGGGCCCAGAGATACCTCTCCGACAAACGGAGTGACAAAACCTAATCTCGAAATACGCCAACCCAACATGTACCTTTGGAGACACCTGTAGTACTCCTTTATAATCACCCAGTTACGTTGTGACGTTTGGTAGCACCCAAAGTGTTCCTCCGGCAAACTGGAGTTGCATAATCTCATAGTTACAGGAACATGTATAAGTCATGAAGAAAGCAATAGCAACATACTAAACGATCAAGTGCTAGGCTAACAGAATGGGTCATGTCAATCACATCATTCTCCTAATGATGTGATCCCGTTAATCAAATGACAACTCATGTCTATGGCTAGGAAACTTAACCATCTTTGATTCACGAGCTAGTCAAGTAGAGGCATACTAGTGAGACTATGTTAGTCTATGTATTCACACATGTATTATGTTTCCGGTTAATACAATTCTAGCATGAATAATAAACATTTATCATGAAATAAGGAAATAAATAATAACTTTATTATTGCCTCTAGGGCATATTTCCTTCAAAAGCCGTTCTACTACTATCAACTTAGTTGTAGCGCGGGTTTATACCCCTTGCTACTACTATGGCATGTCCTGGGGGCACGATAGAGACCGCTTAGTAGTAGCGAGGGTTAAAAACCCGCGCTAATACTATCAACTTAGTAGTAGCGAGGGGTAAAAACCCGCGCTACTAGTAAGTAGCAGTAGTGAGGGTTAAAAACCCTCGCTACTAGTAAGCGTCTGCCTATAAGCTTTTCCCTAGTAGTGAGGGGTTTGCACACGTTTTCGTCTTGACTCTCTGGTAGAAACTTTGGGGCACTCTTTGAAGTACTTTGTGTTGGTTGAATAGATGAAACTGAGATTGTGTGATGCATATCATATAATCATGCCCAGAGATACTTGAGGTGACATTGGAGTATCTAGGTGACATTAGGTTTTGGTTGATTTGTGTCTTAAGGTGTTATTCTAGTACGAACTCTATGATAGATCGAACGGAAAGAATAGATTCGTGTTATTTTACTACGGACTCTTGAATAGATCAATCAGAAAGGATAACTTTCATACCCTACAATAATCTCTTCGTTTGTTCTCGGCTATTAGTGACTTTGGAGTGACTCTTTGTTGCATGTTGAGGGATAGTTATATGATCCAATTATGTTATTATTGTTGAGTGAACTTGCACTAGTGAAAGTAAGAACCCTAGGCCTTGTTTCCTAGCATTGCAATACCGTTTGTGCTCACTTTTATCATTAGTTACCTTGCTGTTTTTATATTTTCAGATTACAAAAACCTATATCTACCATCCATATTGCACTTGTATCAGCATCTCTTCGCCGAACTAGTGCACGTATACAATTTACCATTGTATTGGGTGTGTTGGGGGCACAAGAGACTCTTTGTTATTTGGTTGCAGGGTTCTTTGAGAGAGACCATCTTCGTCCTACGTCTCTCACGGATTGATAAACCTTAGGTCATCCACTTGAGGGAAATTTGCTACTGTCCTACATACCTCTACACTTGGAGGCCCAACAACGTCTACAAGAAGAAGGTTGTGTAGTAGAAATCATTGAGACACAAAGAAACCAAGAAGCTTACTGGACGGAACGCCAAACACGCACTTCTCTGGGTTGAGCTTGAGGTTGATCCTGCGCAAGTTTGCAAAAGTTTCTTCCAGGTCCTGCATGAGCGTGGCCTTGTTCTTGGTCTTGACCACTATCTCATCCATGTAGGCTTCCATATTTCTATGGAGCTAGGGTTCAAAACCAATTTGGACCGCTTGAGCGAACGTCAAACCAGCGCTCTTCAACCCGAAAGGCATCCGTACGAAGAAGTACATACCACATGGGGTGATGAACGCGGTCTTCTCTTCGTCTTCTTTTGTCATGAAGATCTGATGATATCTTGAGTAAGCATCAAGGAACGACAGCAGGTCGCACCCAGCAGTGGAGTCCACTATCTGGTCAATACGCGGCAATGGGAAAGGATCCTTTGGACAGGCTTTATTGATATCAGTATAGTCAATACATAGCCTCCACTTCCCATTCGCCTTACGTACTACTACTCGATTGGCCAACCACGTCGTGTGGAGAACTACCTTGACCAAACCTGCCACCTCCAACTTCCTGATCTCCTCGATGATAAACTCATGTCGCTCCAAAGCTTGCTTTCTGACCTTTTGCTTGACGGGTCATGCATGAGGGCAGACAGCAAGATGCTGCTCAATCACCTCCCTGGGAACATCGAGGATGTCGGATGCTTGCCATGCAAACACGTCGACATTCGCCCACAGGAAGGTGACGAGAGCGCTTTCCTATTTGCTGTCAAGGGTGAAGCTTATGATAAAAGCTCCGCCCGTGCCATCCTTCATGATGGAAACCTTCTTGGTTTCCCGTGGGGCCGCCTTGGACTTTTTTTCTCTTGCTGATAGAGCTCTCTAGTACGTATCCAGCGGAAACACAACACTCCAAGGAGGCGCGTTTGCCGGAAAGGGTACAGGAGCCCTTGCCGGAGCCAGGAGTCTTGTTGGTGGCCGAGGCCTTACTGGTCCTCTTCTCGGTGGTAGGAGCAGGTGCCTTGGCGGCATATGCTGCAATCGCCTCTCGATAGAGCTGATCGGCGCAGATGAGCGCATCCTTCCTTTCGCAGCTGACGGTGATGATGCTCATCGGGCCAGGCATCTTCAACTTGTTGTCTGCGTAGTGCGCCGCCGCCATGAACCTGGCCAGCGCAGGGCGGCCAAGGATCCCGTTGTATGGAAATGGGATCTCAAAGACATCGAAAACGATCCTCTCCGTCTTGTAGTTGAGGTCGCCACCAAATGTAACTGGTAGTGTGACCTTTCCCTTGGGCTGACTCCTCCCTGGATTGATCCCTTGGAACGTGCCCGTCTCCTCAAGATCTTCATCGGGGATCTGCAGCCTCTTGACCACGTTGGGTGGGATCAAGTCAAAGGCCGGGCCCACCATCAACTAACATCTTCGTCACCTTGAGGTTGCGTATTGTTGGGGATACCAACAACGGGAAACACCCGACCGCAGTGGTGTGATCAGGGTGCTCCTCAGCATAGAAAACGATAGGCGTGTGGGACCACCTCAATGGCTTCTGGGCTTTGACCATTGGTTTTGTTGCATTAATCTCACGCGCCCACTATTTTAGTTGGCGGTGGGAAGAGTGCAGCGAAGCACCTCCGTCGACACAAATGACTTCTGTCGCCTTCTGGAACTCATGCTGGTGGATTTATCATCGTCAGCATGATCATCATCCTCCTCTTTCTTGTCACGGCCTCGGGCAGGCCTCTCTTGTTGCTTTTCCTTGTTGCCGCGTCCTCCTTGGCCGCCGCGCTTCTTGCCGGACCCTTCAGTGCTTCCTTGGCCCTTCTCCTTTTCTCGTCTCTCGTACTCAGCCCTTTGCTTTTTCATCAGCAGCTCCACTTGGTGGCAGTTCTGGAGGTCGCGGCCCTTGGTACGGTGAATCTTGCAGTACTACTTTTCGGAGCCCTCTGGCTTGCCAGCAGCCGCCAAGGCCCGACAGGCATCGCACCCGACAACCTCCTTGCCGGGGTCGTCAACCTTGTCCTTCTTGGCGGTGTCGGGGTTGCCAGATTCCTCGACCGCAAGCACGGCCTTGCCCTTGCGTTTCTTGTTATGCCGCCGGCCTTTCTTTGCTGGGGCGAAGATGTCTTTGTCTTCAGAGTCACTTCCCACATCGGCGTTTTCGCTGGGGTACATCCTTCCTTCCTCCGTTTGGGCACATCTGTCGGCCAGAATGTACAACTCGTCAACATCTGTGACCTTGTTCATGGCCAACTGTTCACGCATCTTTCGATTGCGCATGTTTTGGTGAAACGCACTGATGATGGTGGCGGGATGAACATCGGGGATGTTGTACTGCACATGGCTGAACCTCTGTATGTACTTGCACAAGGATTCACCGTCTCTTTGAGGGATCACGTGCAAGTCACTTGCCTGTCCAGGAGCTACGTAGCTGCCCGTGAAGGCACCAACAAACTCGTGGCACAGGTCGAACCAAGAAGCAATGGAATCTATCGGCAGATGCATCAACCATGACCTGATGTTGGGCTTAAGTGCCAATGGGAAATAGTTGGCGAGTATCTTATCGTCTCGTGCTCCGGTAGCTTGCATCGCGATAGTGTAAACGCTCAGGAACTCAGATGGGTGAGTCTTGCCGTCGTACTTCTCTGGGACCTCTGGTTTGAACATGCGGGTGTTGGGCTACCCGAACTACCACAGCTCGCGGGTGAATGCTGGACAAGTGATTGCGTATGGCAAGTCTCTAGCATCCCCTGGTGCAGGCATGTACTCAGCGGGTCCAGCACGCCTATCGGACTGGTGACGTGCTTCCCGTCGCCGCTCGATAGTAGTCCGGGCATCCTCCTTGAGGCATTCTCAAAGAACTTGACGTTGGTCACGGTGTGTCCGTGGGTCCAATGATGTCGTGGACACATTGTCCCGGGCGTCGCCCCGATGGGCCGACCGTGATGGAGGGGAGTGCATCGTGGTTGTGATGCCCTTGACCCTTCCACTGCCTGCACGTGTTGGCTCGTCATTTCGGCGCCGCGAGGGGCTTGCTCCTCGGTGGCCATCCCCGTTGGCATGGCCAATAAGGCTTTGGATAGCAGCCCTCCACTCTTCTTGCTTGTCCAAAGCAGGAGGAAAGTTGAGGAGCAGCTGCGCTTGCGACAGTGCTTCCGCTCGCGTGGGTGGCAGCAATAGGCACGAGGAATGGGAGGAACTCGGACTTCTAACGATGTTAGAAGGAGTCCCATCACGATTCCGCAGCCGCACGCTCTTTTCGCCTGCATCATGGCGTGCATATCGGCCCTGGGTGTCTTGAGAGTGACGCTGAGGGCTCTTGCCGTGGCGACGCCTAGGGTCCTCAACATCGCGGCGCGGTTCATCATGCACGAGCTAAGAGGACCACGACGCGCTTCTTGGCGAGGTCGATCTTCTACCCTTGGAGGTCCTCGCACCACCCGTAGGTGGCACACCTCCATCCCTGGGCACTGCGGCGCGCCGACCTCCGTCGCCGCTGCGGAGGACGCCAGCGGCCTGGCTTCTTGTATTCGAATAGTGTGGACGATCTCGATATCCTCCACCACTGGCGCCCGCCCCATCACCCGCTCGCGTGGGTGCGGGCGGAGTGGCCCCAGATGGGCCAATCTCCATGGTCGTCTTCTTCTTCAGCGCCATGGCAATGAAGAAACTGCTGCACTAACTAACAAACCAGATTCTCACAACTAATGCCCCCAACCTGGCGCGCCAAAGATGTCGGGGAAACCGATCACCTATGGAGTCACAAGGATCCATTCTATGTTCGGCGGGGGGTTAGTTGCACAAAGAGCAGGTCGAGCCGTTAGCACACAGGGGATTTTTATCCAGGTTCGGGCCGCAAATATGTGTAATACCCTAGTCTTGCTTTGTCTGGTTATATCTGTGTTCTTGAGCTCATGAACTAGCTATGATGCATGCTTTGTCCAAAAGTCTGAATCCTCTCTCTGTGCGCCTCGAGCCTCCATTTATACACAAAGGGGTTGCCACAGTGGCACACAGGAGGTGGCAAGCTACAGTGGTACGAGCTTATCACTCGATCAACGTAGGACAAGCGCATTTAATGCGTTGCCTAAGTGTCCTCTCGCTTTATTGGGGACGGCAACAGAGGCCATCTCATCCTTCGCCGCTCCTCCTCGCCTCGCCACGCGTCCGAGCTGACAAGGCATGCAACGCCACGCTGGCAACCAGCTGCTGCGTTGGCGATATGGTAGCCTTCCACGAAGATCTGCATGCCGCCACATAGGTGCTTGCTTAGCTGGCATGCCTATCGTCGTACTGGAGTGGTGGTGAAGTGGCGAAACCTTGCCGGGCGCGGGTCTGGCCGCGACCCAACGACCGTCCCAAGGCTTGCCGGGGGCCTTGGAGTCATTCTCGGCAAGGGTCTTGCCGGGGTACTTAGTCTTTTGATCCCACGTGGATTCGTGGGCTGCCAATCTTCATGAGGGGCGGCATGCTATCAGGCATGTGCTCTCCAGAACTTTGGTCTTAACATTGTCGATAGTGTCTGAGCTCTCAGCCCCAAAGGTGGTGGCCTTGCTGGTCTCTTCGCAAGCTGCCCCGGCAAGGAGCTTGCCGGGGGCCTCGTAAGTCGCCTCGGCAAGGCTCGTTGCCGGGCGTGGCCCTGCTCGCCTCCTGCTGCTTGTTACCTTGAGCGTCTGTTTTGATATTCTTTGTTCCTGTCTTGCCTCCTGTTGTCCTCCTCTGTCTTGCCAAGCCCTGTGGTAGGCGTGGCTGCGACCGTCCGTGCACAAGTAAGGGGTACAGAAGTACCCACACTTTTGTACACCGACATACTATCTCTGAAATAATAACAAAACACCATGTTAAAATGGGCACTGGAGCCATATTGCCACAGACCCATCGAGTTTATGATTTCTTCCATCTCCTTTTCTTTTGTTTTCCAGGGTGGATATTCCACCGCACATTGTATTTGACCATGCTTAACCAAGTTGATTCATATCATTAAGTATCTTTTGGTTTTCTTCGAGTATTAGGCATGGACCCAGACACAAATTCTGAAGATTCAATAATTTGGGTGATCTAATAGATCCTGTATAGCTTGATGTTGTATTAGGTGTAATATTTTGTTGCTGCTTGATGTTGTATCAGGACAAGTTAGGGTCAACAAGGAAAAAGGGGTCGACACATGGAGAAGCGGGGAGCATAAAATTCAAAAGGTACTAAACATGTGTATGGATTAGCACCAGTGAGTGAATGGTGTGGCACATTGAGTCAGAGAGGAGTAGTTACTTGACTGATATGAAAAACAGTTGTCTCTGGATTAGATTTTAGGTCTAAACTTATCTTCAACATGTGTGCTCTTTTATCAACATTTTAGAAGAGGTTCAATGCAAAATCCTCAGATTGCCAATTTTTAATTCATTGGAAGCACTTCATCGATATGTTCAGAACAATTCTCAGATTGCATGAAAGATATTCATGACAACAATTTTAACTAAAGAATAAAGCAATCTCAATTTTTTTGTAACAAATTAAAGCATTCTCCTTTCCTATGAGAAAAGAAAACATGTACTACATTGAAGCGATTGCCAATTGAAGGAAGCATTTTCAATTATCAGTCTAAACAAACAAAAATTAACCATATGGAAACAATATTTAGTTGCCAAAGAAGTAATTTGAACTGAAACAATTTTCTAACCATAAAAAAGGAAGTGAAAGAACCATAGGAAGGAAACTAAAGTACCAATAGCAAGGATTATCAGCATTTGAAACAAAATATATTTTCATACAAAAGTAATTTACATCTATGGAAGCAATTTTTTGTTCATCACTAATTTGTATCAATATGTGTTGTGTTCTATTTTAGAGAAGTGAACTCTGAAAACCCTGCTCATTCCAAACAATGAAATTCTGAGGCTGAAAGTACAAATTTGATAGGAAATGGTTGACTTGGAGAAAAAATGGGCGTATTTGGAGCCGGATGGAAACATGTGCAGATTTGGAGCAGTGTGAAGATGTCGCACACTGGTGTTGCAATGATCAAAACAGCTGAAGTGAAAGAAGAGATGGAATGGCAATGATGCAACCTTGTCGTGTGATTCTTGTATGTATATTTGAGGTCCGTGGGAAAATACATATTACTGAGATAAAGTGATAGAGATACATCTTAATTAAGTGGAGATGGAAGCACAACCCAGAGATAAATAGAGCATTATTAGTTTGTGGATGAACTTGTGGTGGAAATAATGTTTTGATGTTCATATGCCACAGTTCTTATTATTTCTACTAAGTTGAGGTGCCTTGTATCTCATCATTTGTTGATCAATTTCGATAAGGGGAATATATTAATATCACAAAGATACCAATTACTCCTGGCCTCTGCACCAACAAGATGTCCATAGGCATCAAGGATGCACACAGCTAAGAAAAAATATAAAAATGTGTGGCATATGGAAAACAAAGCTCCTGTCGCGATGATTGAAACTCGCAGCAGCGGCACTCTAATCACCATCAAGACAACACCTGGACCACAAAATAGATTCTCCAAACACAACGCCTTTAAGAAGGAAACAATGCACATGCATTTTCGTCGCCCGATCGAAGATCTTGGGTTTTCACCTAGAGAGAGTCCGAGTTCACAAAAAATGCCTACAATAAGGCCATTGCCAGGTACAACCAATGAAGGCCAGATCTTGAGATTTCACCCTAGAAATAAGGCTCGACACTCGAGGAGCACCACCAAAAATGTAGACCACCTGCGTTGCCACCCCCTCTTGCAAGGTTGCAGCTACAAGTCACCAAACACCTGACACATAGGAAGAACCTGTGCCGCCATTCATCGGCACCAAAACACCTCTACACCATTACAAACCTCCGACCACATCAACCATGACTTTATCCACCTCTGTTAGTGCCATGGAAATCTATATTTAGACATGTCCCATGGTCCCTGATACGTCTCCAACGTATCTATAATTGTTGATTGTTCCATGCTATTATATTACCCGTTTTGGATGTTTATGGGCTTTACTTTACACTTTTATATCATTTTTGGGACTAACCTACTAACCGGAGGCCCAGCCCGAATTGTTGTTGTTTTGCCTATTTAAGTGTTTCGAAGAAAAGGAATATCAAACTGAGTCCAAACAGAATGAAACCTTCGGGAGCGATCTTTTCGGAACAAACACAATCCAGGAGACTTGGAGTGGACATCAAGAAGCAGCCGAGGCAGCCATGAGGCAGGTGGGCGCGCCCTAGGGGGGTAGGTGCGCCCCCACCCTCGTGGGCCCGTCATGGCTCCCCTGACCTACCTCCTTCGCCTATATATATCTACGTACCCCGAAAACATCCAGGAGCACCACGAAAAACTATTTCCGCCACCGTAACCTTCTGTATCCGTGAGATCCCATCTTGGAGCCTTCGCCGGTGCTCCACCGGAGGGGGAATCGATCACGGAGGTCTTCTACATCAACACCATAGCCTCTTTGATGAGTTGTGAGTAGTTTACCACAGACCTTCAAGTCCATAGTTATTAGCTAGATGGCCTCTTCTCTCTATTTGAATCTCAATAAAAAGTTCTCCTTGATCTTCTTGGAGATCTATTCGATGTAACTCTTTTTGCGGTGTATTTGTCGAGATCCGATGAATTGTGGGTTTATGATAAAGTTTATCTATGAGAAATATTTGAATCTCCTCTGAATTCTTTTATGTATGGTTGGTTATCTTTGCAAGTCTCTTCGAATTATCAGTTTGGTTTGGCCTACTAGATTGATCTTTCTTGCAATGGAAGAAGTGCTTAGCTTTGAGTTCAATTTTGCGGTGTCCTTTCCCAGTGACCGCAATTCATCGGATCTCGACAAACACACCACAAAAAGAGTTACATTGAATAGATCTCCAAGAAGATCAAGGAGAACTTTGTATTGAGATTCAAAGAGAGAGAATAAGCCATGTAGCTAATAACTATGGACCCGAAAGTATGTGGTAAACTACTTACAACTCATCGGAGAGGCCTTGGGGATGTTGTAGAGGCCCTCCATGGTCGATTCCCCCTCCGGCGGAGTGCCGATGAAGGCTCCAAGATGGGATATCGCAGATATAGAAGGTTGCGGCGGTGGAAATAGTTTTTCGTGGTGCTCCTGGATGTTTTTGGGGTACGTGGATATATATAGGCGAAGGAGGTAGGTCAGGGGAACCACGAGGGGCCCACGAGGGTGGGGGCGCGCTGGTCACCCTCGTGGCCACCTCGGTTACTTCTTGACGTCCACTCCAAGTCTCCTGGATTGCGTTTGTTCCAAAAAGATCGCTCCCAAAGGTTTCATTCCGTTTGGACTCTGTTTCATATTCCTTTCCTTCGAAACACTGAAATAGGCAAAAAAAACAGCAATTCAGGCTGGGCCTCCGATTAGTAGGTTAGTCCCAAAAATGATATAAAATTGTAGAGTAAAGCCCATAAACATCCAAAATGGTTAATACAATATCATGGAACAATAAAAAATTATAGATATGTTGGAGACGTATCAAACATCCCCAAGCTTAATTCCTGCTCGTCCTCGAGTAGGTAAATAATAAAAACAGAATTTTTGATGTGGAATGCTACCTAGCATAATTCTCAATGTAATTTTCTTTATTGTGGCATGATTGTTCAGATCCAAATGATTCAAGATAAAAGCTTATAAAACATAAAAATAGTAATACTTCAAGCATACTAACAAGTAATCATGTCTTATCAAAATAGCATAGCCAAAGAAAGCTCATCCCTACAAAATCATATAGTTAGGCCATGCTTCATTTTCATCACACAAAATACTCCCATCATGCACAACCCCGGTTTCAGCCAAGCAATTGGTTCATACTTTTTAATGCGCTTCCGCTTTTTCAACTCTTATGCAATACATGAGCGCAAGCCATGGACATAGCACTATATGTGTAATATGTTGGTGGTTGTGAAGACAAAAAGGGAGAAGATAGTCTCACATCAACTAGGCGTATCAACGGGCTATGGAGATGCCCATTAATAGATATCTATGTGAGTGAGTAGGGACTACCATGCAACGGATGCACTAGAGCTATAAATATATGAAATCTCAACAAAAGAAACTAAGTGGGTGTGCATCCGACTTGCTTGCTCATGAAGACCTAGGGCATTTTGAGGAAGCTCATTGTTGGAATATAGAAGCCAAGTTCTATAATGAAAAATTACCACTAGTATATGAAAGTGACAACATAGGAGACTCTCTATCATGAAGATCATGGTGCTACTTTGAAGCACAAGTGTGGAAAATATAGTAGCATTGTCCCTTCTCTCTTTTCTCTCATTTCTTTTTTTGCTGGGCTTCTTTGGCCTCTTTTTTTGTATGGGCTTCTTTGGCCTCTTTTATTTTTATAAAGTCCGAAGTCTCATCCCAACTTGTGGGGGAATCATAGTCTTCATCATCCTTTCCTCACTTGGGACAATGCTATAATAATAGAGATCATCACACTTTTATTGATTTACAAATCAAACTTAGAACAAAATATGACTCTACGTGAATGCCTCCGGCGGTGTACCGGGATATGCAATGAACCAAGAGTGACATGTATAAAAAATTATGGAGGTGGCCTTTCCACAAATACGATGTCAACTACATGATCATGCAAAGAGCAATATGACAATGATGGGGCATGTCATAATAAATGGAACGGTAGAAAGTTGCATGGCAATATATCTCGGAATGGCTATGGAAATACCACAATAGGTAGGTATGGTGGCTGTTTTGAGGAAGGTAAATAATGGGTGCATGATACCGGCGAAAGTTGCATGGTATAATAAAGGCTAGCAATGTGGAAGGGTGAGTGTGCGTATAATCCATGGACTCACATTAGTCATAAAGAACTCATATACTTATTGCAAAAGTCTACTTGCCCTCGAAGCAAATTACTACTACGCATGATACTAGGGGAAGGGTTGGTAGGAGTTAACCATCGCGCGATCCCGACCTCCACTCATAAGGAAGACAATTAAAAGAGCACCCCATGCAACAAATTTGTCACATAACTTTTACCATACGTGCGTGCTATGGGACTTGCCAACTTCAACACAAGTATTTCTCAATTTCATAATTACCCAACTAGCATGACTCTAACATTACCACCTTTATATCTCAAAAACAATTATCAAGCATCAAATTGATCATATTGTTTAATGCACTTTCTATGGTAGTTTTTATTATACCCAACTTGGATGCCCATCATTCTAGGACCAATTCTATAACCATAGAAAATACCATGCTGTTCTAAAAGACTCTCAAAATAATATAAGTGAAGCATGAGAGATCAACAATTTCTACAAAATCAAGCCACCGTCGTGCTCTAAAAAGTATAAGTGAAGCACATAGAGCAAAACTATCTAACTCAAAAGATATAAGTGAAGCACATAGATTATTCTAATAAATTCCAAATCATGTGTGTCTCTCTGAAAAGGTGTGTACAGCAAGGATGACTGTGTAAAGAAAATACTCATATCATACAAGACGCTCCAAGCAAAACACATATCATGTGGCGAATAAAAATATAGCTCCAAGTAAAGTTACTGATAGACGAAGACGAAAGAGGGGATGCCTTCTGGGGCATCCTCAAGCTTAGGCTTTTGGTTGTCCTTGAATATCTTGGGGTGCCATGGGCATCCCCAAGCTTAGGCTATTGCCACTCCTTATTCCATAGTCCATCAAATCTTTACCGAAAACTTGAAAACTTCACAACACAAAACTCAACAGGAAATCTCATAAGCTCTGTTAGTGCAAGAAAGAAAAACCACCACATAAGGTACTGTAATGAACTCATTATTTATTTATATTGGTGTTAAATCTACTTTATTCCAACTTCTCTATGGTTCATACCCCCCGAGACTAGCCATAGATGCATCAAAATAAGCAAACAACACACGAAAAACAGAATCTGTCAAAAACAGAACATTCTGTAGCAATCTGTAACTTTCGAATACTTCTGTAACTCCAAAAATCCTAACCTAAGTTGGTGGACGTGAGGAATTTGTCTATTAAACATCTGCAAAACGAATGAACTAAATAAAACTCTCCAGTAAAAAAATGGATGCTAATCTCGTGAGCGCTAAAGTTTCTGTTTTTTACAGCAAGATCATAAAGACTTCACCCAAGTCTTCCCAAAGGTTCTACTTGGCACAAACACTAACTAAAACATAAAACCACATCTAACCAGAGGCTAGATGAATTATTTATTACTAAGCAGAAGCAAAAAAAGCAAGAAACAAAAATAAAATTGGGTTGCCTCCCAACAAGCGCTATCGTTTAACGCCCCTAGCTAGGCATAAAAGCGAGAATAGATCTACATATTGCCATCTTTGGTATTCAAATTTTAAATAGAGCACTTATAACTTTTAGGAGTTTCTTTCTTTTTAGCAATGATTAAACTCCTAGGCAAGAAATCAAGAAATTCATTTGAGCCAAAAGGTTCTTTTATGATAGAAAGACAATTGGGGTGAACACTTATCGATTTGAGATCCACATTTTCCGTACTAGAATATTCACCCTTATTTTTAGGAACATAAATAAATTTAGCAGTTTTGGTAGGAGGAGTCGGAGTATTTTTCACGGATGAAAAGGCCGACCCTAAGTTGGTAATAATATCCTCAAGTTTACCGATTCTCGTAGAATCTAGATTTATTGTTTCGTTAACTATAGGTTCTTTTTCTTTAAAAAAATTCAAAGTAACTCCAACCCTATATCCATATTGGGTAATTTGGTTATGGATCTTTTTTCCAAATTTTCAATCAACTCAACATTGGCAACTTTATTTTCAATAATCTCAAGCCTTTGCATCACATGTTCCAAAGTTAAAACAGTTCCATTAACCAAAAGAGGTGGTGGGCCAAACAAATCTAACATAGCATTATAAGCATCAAAAGTATGGCTACACAAGAAATCCCCTCCGGTAATGGTATCAAGGATTGATACGTCTCCAACGTATCTATAATTTTTGATTGCTCCATGCTACTTTATCTACTGTTTTAGGCAATATTGGGCTTTATTATCCACTTTTATATTATTTTTGGGACTAACCTATTAACTGGAGGCCCAGCCCAGATTTGCTGTTTTATGCCTATTTCAGTGTTTCGAGTAAAAGGAATATCAGACGGAGTCAAAACGGAACAAAATCAACCGGAGAAGTTATTTTTGGAAGGAAAGCAACCCAGGGAACTTGGAGTGCACGTCAGGGGAGATACGGGCTGCCCACGAGGGTGGGGGTGCGCCCCCCCCCCCGGGCGCGCCTCCTACCTCGTGGGGCTCTCGTAGCTCCACCGACGTACCCCCTGCTCCCATATATACTCTTGTACCCTAAAACTTCCAGAATAGAAGATAGATCGGGAGTTCCGCCGCCGCAAGCCTCTGTAGCCACCAAAACCTCTCGAGAGCCCGTTCCGGCACCCTGCCGGAGGGGGATCACATCACCGGTGGCCATCTTCATCATCCGGGTGCTATCCATGATGAGGAGGGAGTAGTTCACCCTCGGGGCTGAGGGTATGTACCAGTAGCTATGTGTTTGATCTCTCTCTCTCTCGTGTTCTCTCTCGTGTTCCTTCTATGGCACGATCTTGATGTATCCCGAGCTTTGCTATTGTAGTTGGATCTTATGATGTTTCTCCCCCTCTACTCTCTTGTGATGAATTGAGTTTCCCCTTTGAAGTTATCTTATCGGATTGAGTCTTTCATGAGAACACTTGATGTATGTCTTGTCGTGATTATCTTTGGTGACAATGGGATATCATGTGCCACTTGATGTATGTTTTGGTGATCAACTTGCGGGTTTCGTGACATTGGGAACCTATGCATAGGGGTTGGCACACGTTCTTGACTCTCCGTTAGAAACTTTGGGGCACTCTTTGAAGTACTTTGTGTTGGTTGGATGAATCTGAGATTGTGTGATGCATATCGTATAATCATGCCCACGGATACTTGAGGTGAGAATGGAGTATCTAGGTGACATTAGGGTTTTCGTTGATTTGTGTCTTAAGGTGTTATTCTAGTACGAACTCTTTTATAGATTGATCCGAAAGAATAACTTTGAGGTGGTTTCGTACCCTACCATAATCTCTACGTTTGTTCTCCGCTATTAGTGGCTTTGGAGTGACTCTTTGTTGCATGCTGAGGGATTGTTATATGATCTATCTATGTTATTATTGTTGAGAGAACTTGCACGAGTGAAAGTATGAACCCTAGGCCTTGTTTCTTATCATTACAATACTGTTTATGCTCGCTTTTACCATTAGCTACCTTGCTGTTTTTATTATTTCAGATTACAAAAACCTTTATCTACCATCCATATTGCACTTGTATCACCATCTCTTCGCCGAACTAGTGCACCTATACAATTTACCATTGTATTGGGTGTGTTGGGGACACAAGAGACTCTTTGTTATTTGGTTGCAGGGTTGCTTGAGAGAGACCATCTTCATCCTACGCCTCCCACGGATTGATAAACCTTAGGTCATCCACTTGAGGGAAATTTGCTACTGTCCTACAAACCTGTGCACTTGCAGGCCCAACAACGTCTACAAGAAGAAGGTTGTGTAGTAGACATCAAGCTCTTTTCTGGCGCCGTTGCCGGGGAGGCTAGGTAAAGGGCACTCACTCACACCCCGTCAACTAAGCTCTTTTCTTGCGTCGTTGCCGGGGAGGTGAGTGCTTGAAGGTATATCTTTAGATCTTGCAATCGAATCTTTTTGTTTCTTGTTTTAGCACTAGTCTAGTTTATAAAAGAAAACTACAAAAAAATGGAGTTAAGTTTGTCTCTTACGCTTCACCTTTTTAATATCTTTCGTGAGTATGATGGGAAGGAAAATTGTGATCAAGTGCTAGAAGAAGAATTACATAGAATTCTTGGCTTAAAATATGTGAATAATGAGCATGATTGCAATGTTGTTAGTATGAATTCCTTGAATATCCATGATGCTAATGATATGCAAAGCCACAAGCTTGGGGAAACTATGTTTGATGAAGATGATATGTTTTGTCCCCCAAGCTTTGATGAGCAAATTTACTATGATGAAAGCAGGCCTCCTATCTATGATGATTATTGTCATGATTCGTATGCCATAAAGAAGAAGTTTGCTTATGTGGAGAGTAGTAAATTTTCTATGCTTGTAGATCATGAATAGAATGCTTTAGGTTCTGGTTATATTGTTGAATTCATTCATGATGCTACTGAAAATTATTATGAGGGAGGAACATATGCTTTAGGAATTGCAATAATATCAAGTTTACTCTCTATGTGCTTCAATTCTTGAAGCTATGCTTGTGTTACCTTCCTATGCTTGTTGATTATTGTTCCCATAAGTTGTTTGCTCAAAATCCCTATGCATAGGAAGTGGGTTAGACTTAAAAGTGCTAGTCATATGCTTCATGATGCTCCCATTATGTTTCAATTCTTATCTTTTATGTGAGCATCATTGTCATCATCATGCCTAGCTAGAAAGGCATTAAAGAAAAGCGCTTGTTGGGAGACAACCCAATATTTATCCTTACTGTTTTTTTGTGTTCACATGATTATGCTACTATAGTAATCATGTTTTATAGCTTTTGTTTCCATAAAGTGCCAAGTAAGACCTTTAGGATAGCTTACGGTGATAGTTGTGTTGATCCTGCTGAAAATAAGAAACTTTTGCACCTAGTAAATTAGTTTTGTTAATTCACAGAAACGTGCTTCTGATCTTGTTTATTTTTGCTCTCGATTGGTACATGAATTTCTTAGGACTTCCTAATTTGGTAGGATTTTTGGAGTTCCAGAAGTATACGTTTGATACAGATTACTACAGACTGTTCTGTTTTTGACAGATTCTGTTTTCTATGTGTTGTTTGCTTATTTTGATGAATCTATGAGTAGTATCGAAGGGTATGAACCATAGATAAGTTGGAATACAGTAGATATTACACCAATATGAATTTAGAATGAGTTCATTACAGTACCTAAGTGGTGGTTTTATTTTCTTATACTAACGGAGCTTACGAGTTTTCTGTTGAGTTTTGTGTTGTGGAGTTTTCAAGTTTTTGGTAAAGATTCGATGGACTATGGAATAAGGAGTGGCAAGAGCCTAAGCTTGGGGATGCCCAAGTCACCCCAAGGGAATATTCAAGAACAGCCAAAAGCCTAAGCTTGGGGATGCCCCGGATGGCATCCCCTCTTTCGTCTTCGTTCATCGGTAACTTTACTTGGAGCTATATTTTTATTCACCACATGATATGTGCTTTGCTTGGAGCGTCATTTTCACTTGTTATTATTTGCTTTCTGTTAGTTATAATAATTTTTTGCATCTTTAGTTTCAATAAAGAAGTCAAGGATAGCCTTTGTCATGCTTATTTTGCTAGTATACATGTTGCTGTTTGAAAACAGAAAGTTTACCGCTGTTGCAAAAATTCCCTAGAAAAGTCAGAGCATGATATAATATTGAATCTTTTTGCATATTGAGATATGATAAATTTATTACAGTTAGAATTTTAGTTTATAATTTTTGGAGTTAGGAAAGTATGGATACTCTTGCATTCTTTACAGACTGTACTGTTTTGGCAGATTGCTGTTATGGTTGCATTGTTTGCATATGTTTGCTTGTTTAATGATTCTATTTGAGGATAGGAGTATTAAATATGCAGAGGCATTTAGTATTCAATGTTGAATTATAATTTTAGTGATTTGTTACAGTAGAAAATGATAAGGTTTTGCATTGGTTTATACTAACCTATCTCACGAGTTCTTGTTGAGTTTGTTGTGAATGAAGCTTTTGATAAAAAGAGAAACCATGATATGAGAGGAATTAAGGAGACACAAAAGCTCAAGCTTGGGGATGCCCAAGGCACCCCAAGATAATATTTCAAGAAGTCCCAAGCATCTAAGCTTGGGGATGCCCCGGTAGGCATCCCACCTTTCTTCTTCAACAACTAACGGTTAGTATCGGTTGGGCCTAAGTTTTTGCTTCTTCACATGAGTTGTGATATCCTTGCAATGTAGTTTTCTTTATCTTTGATTTCTGTTTGATTAAAGTATCAAGATCTGAAATTATTAAATGGGAGAGTCTTCACATAGTTGCATAATTATTCGACTACTCATTGATCTTCACTTATATCTTTCTGAGTAGTTTGTTGTTGCTCTAGTGCTTCACTTATATCTTTTAGAGCATGGTGGTAGTTTTACTTTGGAGAAATAGTTGAACTCTCATGCTTCACTTAGATTATTTTGAGAGTCGTTAATAGCATGGTAATTTGCTTAATGTTAATATACTTAGTGTTCAAGATATGTCAAACTTTCTTTTGAGTGAATTGAATACTAAGATAAGTTTAATGCTTGATAATTATTTTGAGATATGGAGGTGATAATATCAAAGTCATGCTAGTTGGGTGACTATGAATTTGAGAAATGCTTGTGTTGAAGTTTGCAAGTCCCGTAGCATGCACGTATGGTTAAAGTTGTGTAACAAATTTGAAACATGAAGTGTACCTGGCTTGTGCATCCTTATGAGTGGCGGTCGGGGACGAGCGATGGTCTTTTCCTACCAATCTATCCCCCTAGGAGCATCCGCGTAGTACTTGATTTTTGATGACTTCTAAATTTTTGCAATAAGTATATGAGTTCTTTTGACTAATGTTGAGTCCATGGATTATACGCACTCTCACCTTTCCACCTTTGCTAGCCTCTTCGGTACCGTGCATTGCCCTTTCTCACCTTGAGAGTTGGTGCAAACTTCGCCGGTGCATCCAAACCCCGTGATACGATACGCTCTATCTCACATAAACCTCCCAATATCTTCCTCAAAACAGCCACCATACCTACCTATCATGACATTTCCATAGCCATTCCGAGATATATTGCCATGCAACTTCCATCATCATATTCATGACATACATTACTTTTGTCATATTGCCATTGCATGATCATGTAGTTGACATCGTATTTGTGGCAAAGCCACCATGCATTATTTTTCATACATGTCACTCTTGATTCATTGCACCATCCCGGTACACCATCGGAGGCATTCATATAGAGTCATATCTTGTTCTAAGTTTCGAGTTGTAATCCTTATGTTGTAATCAATAGAAGTGTGATGATCATCATTATTAGAGCATTGCCCAAAAAAAAGAGAAAGGCCAAAAAAAAGAAAGGCCCCCCAAAAAAAGAGAAAGGCCAAAATAAAAAAAAAGAAAGGCCCAAAAAAAGAAAATAAATAAAAAGGGCAATGCTACTATCTCTTTTCCACACTTGTGCTTCAAAGTAGCACCTTGTTCTTCATGTAGTGAGTCTCATATATTGTGCTTCAAAGTAAAACCTTGTTCCTCATGTAGTGAGTCTCATAAAGTTGTCCTTTTCATACTAGTGGGAATTTTTCATTATAGAACTTGGCTTGTATATTCCTACGATGGGCTTCCTCAAATGCCCTAGGTCTTCATGAGCAAGCGAGTTGGATGCACACCCACTAGTTTTCTTTTGTTGAGCATTCATAGCTCTAGTGCATCCGTTGCATGGCAATCCCTACTCCTCATGTTGACATCAATTAATGGGCATCTCCATAGCCCGTTGACTAGCCTCGTCAATGTGAGGCTTTCTCCTTTTTTGTCTTCTCCACACAATCCCCATCATCATATTCTATTCCACCCATAGTGCTATATCCATGGCTCGCACTCATGTATTGCATGAAGGTTGAAAAAGTTTGAGATTATTTAAGTATGAAACAATTGCTTGGCTTGTCACCGGGAGTATAGAAGTTGGGAACATCTTTGTGTGACGAAAATGAAGCATAGCCTAACTATATGATTTTGTAGGGATGATCTTTCTTTTGCCATGCTATTTTGAGAAGACATGATTACTTTTATTAGTATGCTTGAAGTATTATTATTTTTGTGTCAATATGAACTTTTGTCTTGAATCTTTCGGATCTGAATATTCATATCACAATTACGAAGATTTACATTGAAATTATGCCAAAGTATCACTCCGCATCAAAAATTCTTTTTTATCATTTACCTACTCGAGGACGAGCAGGAATTAAGCTTGGGGATGCTTGATACGTCTCCAACGTATCTATAATTTGTGATTGCTCCATGCTACTTTATCTACTGTTTTAGGCAATATTGGGCTTTATTATCCACTTTTATATTATTTTTGGGACTAACCTATTAATCGGAGGCCCAGCCCAGATTTGCTGTTTTATGCCTATTTCAGTGTTTCGAGGAAAAGGAATATCAGACGGAGTCAAAACGGAACGGAATCAACTGGAGAAGTTATTTTTGGAAGGAAAGCAACCCAGGGAACTTGGAGTGCACGTCAGGGGAGATACGGGCTGCCCATGAGGGTGGGGGGCGCCCCCCCCCCGGGCGCGCCCCCTACCTCGTGGGGCCCCCGTAGCTCCACCGACGTACCCCCTGCTCCCATATATACTCTTGTACCCTAAAACTTCCAGAACAGAAGATAGATCGGGAGTTCCGCCATTGCAAGCCTCTGTAGCCACCAAAAACCTCTCGGGAGCCTGTTCCGGCACCCTGCCGGAGGGGGATCCCATCACCGGTGGCCATCTTCATCATCCCGGTGCTATCCATGACGAGGAGGGAGTAGTTCACCCTCGGGGCTGAGGGTATGTACCAGTAGCTATGTGTTTGATCTCTCTCTCTCGTGTTCTCTCTCGTGTTCCTTCTATGGCACGATCTTGATGTATCCCAAGCTTTGCTATTGTAGTTGGATCTTATGATATTTCTCCCCCTCAACTCTCTTGTGATGAATTGAGTTTCCCCTTTGAAGTTATCTTATCGGATTGAGTCTTTTATGAGAACACTTGATGTATGTCTTGCCGTGATTATCTGTGGTGACAATGGGATATCATGTGCCACTTGATGTATGTTTTGGTGATCAACTTGCGGGTTTCGTGACATTGGGAACCTATGCATAGGGGTTGGCACACGTTCTTGACTCTCCGATAGAAACTTTGGGGCACTCTTTGAAGTACTTTGTGTTGGTTGGATGAATCTGAGATTGTGTGATGCATATCGTATAATCATGCCCACGGATACTTGAGGTGACAATGGAGTATCTAGGTGACATTATGTTTTTGGTTGATTTGTGTCTTAAGGTGTTATTCTAGTACGAACTCTTTTATAGATTGATCCGAAAGAATAACTTTGAGGTGGTTTCGTACCCTACCATAATCTCTATGTTTGTGCTCCGCTATTAGTGGCTTTGGAGTGACTCTTTGTTGCATGTTGAGGGATTGTTATATGATCTATCTATGTTATTATTTTTGAGAGAACTTGCACTAGTGAAAGTATGAACCCTAGGCCTTGTTTCTTATCATTGCAATACCGTTTACGCTCGCTTTTACCATTAGCTACCTTGCTGTTTTTATTATTTCAGATTACAAAAACCTTTATCTACCATCCATATTGCACTTGTATCACCATCTCTTCGCCGAACTAGTGCACCTATACAATTTACCATTGTATTGGGTGTGTTGGGGACACAAGAGACTCTTTGTTATTTGGTTGCAGGGTTGCTTGACAGAGACCATCTTCATCCTACGCCTCCCACAGATTGATAAACCTTAGGTCATCCACTTGAGGGAAATTTGCTACTGTCCTACAAACCTATGCACTTGCAGGCCCAACAACGTCTACAAGAAGAAGGTTGTGTAGTAGACATCAAGGATGCATCTATTCCAAGGAGTAATGCCTACATAAAAATTGCGAAGAAGAACAGAAGTTGAGAGCTTCCTAGTAGATCTATTTTGAGCATTGCAATTCTATGCCAAGCATCTTTTAGATTTTCTCCCCCCCCTTTGTTTAAAATTGATAGCTTCATGCTTGGGAGTAATAACGAGGATAGGAGGACTAGCCATGACGACAAGATAAAAGAACTAACACATGAGCGCACAAAAGGCAAGCGAAAAAGAGAGGCGAACGGGAGAGAGAGGGCGAATAAAATGGCAAGGGTGAAGTGGGAGAGAGGAAAACGAGAGGCAAATGGCAAAAAATGTAATGCGAGGGAGATGAGTTTGTGATGGGTACTTGGTATGTCTTGACTTGAGTGAATACCTCCCCGGCAATGGCGCTAGAAATCCTTCTTGCTACCTCTTGAGCACTGCGTTGGTTTTCCCTTGAGGAGGAAAGGGTGATGCAGCAAAGTAGCATAAGTATTTCCCTCAGTTTTTGAGAACCAAGGTATCAATCCAGTAGGAGGCTCCTCAAAAGTCCCACGCACCTACACAAACAAACAAGAACCTCGCAACCAACGCGATAAAGGGGTTGTCAATCCCTTCACGGTAACTTGCAAAAGTGAGATCTGATAGAGATAATAAGATAAGATAAATATTTTTGGTATTTTTATGATATAGATAAGTGAGATCTAAAAATATTTATCTTATCTTATTATCTCTATCAGTTCTCACTTTCGCAAGTTTCCGTGAAGGGATTGACAACCCCTTTATCGCGTTGGTTGCGAGGTTCTTGTTTGTTTGTGTAGGTACGAGGGACTTGTGTGGAGCCTCCTACTGGATTGATACCTTGGTTCTCAAAAACTGAGGGAAATACTTATGCTACTTCGCTGCATCACCCTTTCCGCTTCAAGGGAAAACCAACGCAGTGTCAAGAGGTAGCAGTCCCGTCAATAAAGTGAAGCTTCACACCACTACCTTACGAAGCCTCATTGGCTGAAGATAAGGGAGCGCACGACCAGATCGATTCCGATCTAGATATCCACTGGTGCCATGTGCCAATCAGCGGAATCACAAAGAGGAAGATCGGAACTCGTTGGCGTATTGATCGAGGAGGCCCGCATTAAGGTGATCGATGACTTGACACTTGAAGAAAAGTAGGGCCAAACTACCTTTATTCAGACCGAGCTAGCAGCCCCCATGGCACTAATTGGCTCCCGGCAATTGGATCGAGCAGGCCGACCCCTTCCGTCCCAGATCAAGCCCAAGGCTGGCCCCAGATCGGGCCTGCGTGCAAGCAATGCCGAGAGGTCTGCCACTCACCCGCAGCTCCTAGGTAGCCGACCACTGCAAAGATGTAGCGCTGTCACCTCTAGGGCCTAGGCCGAGCCGCCGCCTCCGGCCTGCGCTGCTGCACGCGTGCCCATCTCTGCCTCTTTTGCGCCTCCCTACCAGACGCCAGTGAGCGCCGCATCGCCCGAATGCCACCCGTGCAGCCCTAGAGACGACCCCCTCCTCCCCGTGTGAAGGGAGCCCGTCTGGGCAAGCTGACTACGCCCATCGCCTTCGACGGCCAAGCGTGGCCTCTACCGTCGGCGTAGGTGGCAACGGCCGATGAGGATGGATGGGGTGGTTGCCTCTAGGTTTTCTAGGGGGCTCCGGAACTGCTCTCGCATGAGCGGCCTGGGAGGAAAGCGTGGTTAGGTGTAGCTTTGGACCATATCATTCGTTGACCCTGTTCCATGTTGCACGACATACGTAGTAGAGCGAGACAACAAAACAATGACATAGAAGCCACATGCAGAATCAAGGGGTAGTAGATTGAGAGGATGGTTGATGTATGGACAAAGAGGGCTAGGGAGAACAAGTTCAACAGAAAAGAGAGGCTAGATGGGGTGCATGGCATTTGTTGGAATAGAGAGAAGCTACTTGCATTTGTGTTTGGTTGAACACTATGTGCAATGTCTTCGTTCGGGGAGGGTTACATGCGCATTTTTTACAAATTTATTCATTGGCCCGTGGCAACGCATAGGCAGTCTACTAGTACTTCACTAAGTTTTGATCAGGCCTAGCCGAGCCCCTAAACTTAGCAGAGTAAAAAAAACTATTTGCATTTCAATTTCGGCCACCGAATCACATTTCTTTACTTCTTTATTTCATTCAACGACATTGAATTACATAATAATTCACCAATTCTTTGATAGAAGAGCAAGACTAAAAAAAGAAGGACCACAATCACACATTTTAGAAGATATCAACCTTCCATAACTGCTCCCACTAGTTGGATTAATACCTTCTCGATGCCTTCATTGTTAATCTACGGATTATCGATTTTACATACTTCATTCTTGTTCTTTGATTCTAATGAAGTAGACGTTGCTTCCCCTCTAATTTATTCTCTAATATCACATTTAGTCTCATCTTTAGCCTTAATTCTAGCAACAAGTGCAAGAACATCTATTAATTTTCACGCTATCAATAGATCGATGTATTCTTCTTCCCAATACCCGAACGAGCATCCATCATCCTACACACATAGATGAGCATCAATGAGCTACCGAAATTGAACCAAATCCGGTGAAAACCCAAATAAAAATAAGGACATACCCCATCGTTTGTTCATCTGAAGAACACCCATCCGGGATGTTGTGGCGTGGTAGAAACTCGGCGCACCACATGCTGTGTGCAGTTGTTGCACTGTATGACCTGCAGCTGCGAGCCGGCGAGCCGCTGCGCGAGCGCCGAGCCCAAAAGATGGTTAACCGTGTATTTGCCGACGAACCGACTACGGGAGCGATTAGAGTGGCTACTAGAAGAGCCGGTACCTGCATGCAGCGCAGAGGCTTTGTCGGGGCTGTGTGGGCCTCTTCCCGGCCAATCCATGGCAAGGCGTAGCCGCAGCCGGCCGGAAACACCGAACCCAGTGGCGGCGACAACAGCCGCAGACCCGCTCAATTATTGGGCGGCGTCTGGATGAGGAGTGATACGTCTCCAACATATCTACTTTTCCAAACTCTTTTGCCCTTGTTTTGGACTCTAATTTGCATGATTTGAATGGAACTAACCCAGACTGACGTTGTTTTCAGCAGAATTGCCATGGTGTTATTTTTGTGCAGAAATAAAAGTTCTCAAAATGACCTGAAACTTCATGGAGATACTTTTTGGAATTAATAAAAAATATTTGCGAAAGAATCAGCCGAAGGGGGCCCACACGCTGGCCACGAGGGTGGGGGCACGCCCTACCCCCCTGGGCGCGCCCTCCTACTCCGTGGATCCCCTCGACCTCCACCGACCTCAACTCCAACTCCATATATTCACGTTTCGAGAGAGAAAAATAAGGGAGAAGGATTCATCGCGTTTTACGCTACGGAGCCGCCGCCAAGCCCTGTTCTTCCTGGGGGGGAGGGGGCTGACCTGGAGTTCGTTTGGGGCTCCAGAGAGGGGAATCCGTCGCCATCGTCATCATCAACCATCCTCCATCACCAATTTCATGATGCTCACCGCCGCGCGTGAGTAATCCCATCGCAGGATTGCAGGACGGTGATGGGTTGGATGAGATTAACCATGTAATCGAGTTAGTTTTGTTAGGGTTTGATCCCTAGTATCCACTATGTTCTAAGATTGATGTTGCTATGAATTTTCCATGCTTAATGCTTGTCACTAGGGCCTGAGTGCCATGATTTTGGATCTGAACCTATTATGTTTTCATGAATATATGAGTGTTCTCGATCCTATCTTGCAAGTTATATAGTTACCTAGTACGTGTTATGATCCGGCAACCCCGGAGTGACAATAGTAGGGACACTTCCCGGTGATGACCGTAGTTTGAGGAGTTCATGTATTCACTAAGTGCTAATCCTTTGGTCCAGTTCTCTATTAAAATGAGGCCTTAATATCCCTTAGTTTCCAATAGGACTCCGCTGCCACAGGAGGGTAGGACCAAAGATGTCATGCATGTTCTTTTCCATAAGCACATATGACTATATTCGGAATACATGCCTACATTATATTGATGAATTGGAGCTAGTTCTATGTCACCCTATGTTATAACTGTTGCATGATGAATGCCATACGACATAATTATCCATCATTGATCCATTGCCTATGAGCTCATTTCATATTGATCTTTCCTAAGTTACTTTTCCGTTGCTACTGTTACGATTGCTACAAAACTGCTACTGTTACTTTTGCCACTGTTACCGTTACTTCCATACTACTTTGCTACTAAATAGTTTGCTGCAGATATTAAGTCTTTCAGGTGTGGTTGAATTGACAACTCAGCTGCTAATACTTGAAAATATTCTTTGGCTCCCCTTGTATCAAATCAATAAATTTGGGTTGAATACTCTACCCTCGAAATCTGTTACGATCCCCTATACTTGTGGGTTATCAAGACCTTTTTCTGGCGCCGTTGCCGGGGAGCATAGCTCTATTCTCTGAGGCACTTGGAATTTATATCTGTTGATCACTATGAGGAACCTGAAAGACAACAGAACCAAGATCTATACCTCAACTACGAGGGGAGGTAAGGAACTGTCATCTAGCTCTGCACCTTATTCACCTTCTATTTTGAGTAAACTTGCGACACCTACACCTGCTATTGATTCTGACATGTCACATATTATTGATGATGCCACTTCTGCTATGCATGATGCTTAATGATACTTCTTCTCTGCTTGATAATACTATGCCACTAGGTGAATTTATTGATGAACAACTTGCTAGGGATAGAGAGAATGAACTTACTGAAACTAATGATATTAATGAAAGTGATGATGAAGATTCTTCCCCTAGATATTAATTGCCTATTGTACCCGAGGGTTATGTTATGGATGAAGAAACTGCTAGAGACCTTTTTTGCTTGCAATGATAGATATGATCTTAAGAAACTATTAGCTAAGTTGAAAGAAAAGTATTTGAATGCTAGAATGCAATATGATCATACATTTGCTACTTCACCTATCTATGTTACTGATAAGGATTATGAATTCTCTGTTGATCGTGAGTTAATCACTTTGGTTGAATCTAATCCTTTCCATGGCTATGAATCTGAAACTGTTGTGGCACATCTGACTAAATTGAATGATATAGCCACCCTATTTACTCATGAGGAAAAAATTTGCTATTACTATATTCTTAAACTGTTTCCTTTCTCATTAAAGGCTGATGCTAAGATATGGTTTAATTCTCTTGCTCCTGGTTGTGTGCGTAGTCCCCAGGATATGATTTACTACTTCTCTGCAAAATATTTTCATGCTCATAAGAAACAAGCTGCGTTAAGGGAAATATTTAATTTTGTGCAAATTGAAGAAGAGAGACTCCCACAAGCTTGGGGAGGCTTCTCCAATTACTTAATGCTTTACCTGATCATCCTGTCAATAAAAATGAAATACTTGATATCTTTTATAATGGATTAACCGATGCTTCCAGAGACCACCTGGATAGTTGTGCTGGTTGTGTTTTCAGGGAAAGAACTGTTGAGCAAGTTGAATTGCTATTGAATAATATATTGAGTAATGATAATGATTGGACACTTCCTGAACCAACTCCTAAGCCAACTCTGAAGAAAAGGGGTATTCTATTTCTCAATCCTAAAGATATGCAAGAGGCAAAGAAATCTATGAAATAAAAATGTATTAAAGCTGAAGATGTTAAAAATTTACCGCCTATCGAAAAGATACATTGTCTTTATAACCCGACACTGGTAGTAAAGGTAAATTCTCTCTATAGATTTGATGAAGGTGATATTCCTCAGAATAAGTCTGCTAGTCAATGCTTGGATGAGTTTGACAACTTTACTGTTAAACAAGAAAACTTCAATGCTTATGTTGGTAGACAATTGAAACGTAATGCTTACATGCTTGACCACTTGGGTGATTATATGTCTAGAGTTAAAAGTGATCTTAAGCTTATTAGTAGACATGCTTCCATGGTTACAACTCAAGTAGAACAAGTACTTAAGGTGCAAGATGATTTGCTCAATGAGTTAAATAATAAGAACAATGATAATGTTGTTAGAGTTATGACTAGAGGTGGTAAAATGACCCAGGAACCTTTGTACCCTGAGGGCCATCCTAAGAGAGTTGAGCAAGACTCTCAGAGAATTAATACTGATACACCTAGTCCTTCTAATAAAAAGAAAAGGAATAATGATAGTACTTTGCATGCTTCTAGTGAACTGCTACCTCTTGAGCACTGCATTGGATTTCCCTGAAGAGGAGAGGATGATGCAGCAAAGTAGCGTAAGTATTTCCTTCAGTTTTTGAGAGCCAAGGTATCAATCCGGTAGGAGACCACGCACAAGTCCCTCGTACCTACACAAAACGATAGCTCCTCGCAACCAACACGATTAGGGGTTGTCAATCCCTTCACGGTCACTTACGAGAGTGAGATCTGATAGAGATGATAAATAATATTTTTGGTATTTTTGGTATAGACATGCAAAGTGAAAAGTAAAAGGCAAAGTAAAAACAAAGCAAGTAATAAAGTAATGGAGATTGATATGATGAGAATAGACCCAGGGGCCATAGGTTTCACTAGTGGCTTCTCTCAAGAGCATAGATATTCTACGGTGGGTGAACAAATTACTGTTGAGCAATTAACAGAATTGAGCATAGTTATGAGTATATCTAGGTATGATCATGTATATACTCGTCGACCGCTATCCAGCATGCATCTAGAGTATTAAGTTAAAAACAGAGTAACGCCTTAAGCAAGTTGACATGATGTAGAGGGATAAATTCATACAGTATGATAAAACCCCATCTTGTTATCCTCGATGGCAACAATACAATACGTGCCTTGCTGCCCATTCTGTCACTGGGAAAGGACACCGCAAGATTGAACCCAAAGCTAAGCACTTCTCCCATTGCAAGAACTACCAATCTAGTTGGTCAAACCAAAAGGATAATTCGAAGAGACTTGCAAAGATAACTCAATCATACATAAAAGAATTCAGCGAAGATTCAAATATTGTTCATAGATAAGCTGGATCATAATCCCACAATTCATCGGTCTCGACAAACACACCGCAAAAAGAAGATTACATCGAATAGATCTCCACGATAGAGGGGGAGAACATTGTATTGAGATCCAAAAAGAGAGAAGAAGCCATCTAGCTACTAGCTATGGACCCGAAGGTCTGAAGTAAACTACTCACACTTCATCGGAGGGGCTATGGTGTTGATGTAGAAGCCCTCCGTGGGGGATGCCCCCTCCGGCGGAGCTCCGGAACAGGCCCCAAGATGGGATCTCGTGGATACAGAAGGTTGTGGCGGTGGAATAAAGTTTTTGGCTCCTGTTCTGATTGTTTGGGGATACGTAGGTATATATAGGAGGAAGGAGTACGTCGGTGGAGCAACAGGGGGGCCACGAGGCAGGGGGCGCGCCCTAGGAGGGGGGGGGGGCGCCCCCCACCCTCGTGACCGACTCTTTTGCTTCTTGGAGTAGGGTCCAAGTCTCCTGGATCACGTTCAGTGAGAAAATCACGTTCCCGAAGGTTTCATTCCGTTTGGACTCCGTTTGATATTCCGTTTCTTCGAGACACTGAAATAGGCAAAAAACAGCAATCCTGGGGTGGGCCTCCAGTTAATAGGTTAGTCCCAAAAATAATATAAAAGTGGAAAATAAAGCCCAATATAGTCCAAACAGTAGATAAAGTAGCATGGAGCAATCAAAAATTATAGATACGTTGGAGACGTATCAGGCATCCCCAAGCTTAATTCCTTCTCGTCCTCGAGTAGGTAAATGATAAAAAAGAATTTTTTATGGGGAGTGATACTTTGGCATAATTTCAATGTAAATCTTCTTAATTGTGGCATGAACATTCAGATCCGAAAGATTCAAGACAAAAGTTCATATTGACATAAAAAATAATAATACTTCAAGCATACTAATCAAAGCAATCATGTCTTCTCAAAATAGCATGGCAAAAGAAAGTTCATCCCTACAAAATCATATAGTTAGGATATGCTTCATTTTCGTCACACAAAGATGTTCCCAACTTCTATACCCCCGATGACAAGCCAAGCAATTGTTTCATACTTAAATAATCTCAAACTTTTTCAACCTTCACGCAATATATGAGCGTGAGCCATGGATATAGCACTATGGGTGGAATAGAATATGATGATGGGGATTGTGTGGAGAAGACAAAAAAGGAGAAAGTCTCACATTGACGAGGATAATCAACGGGCTATGGAGATGCCCATTAATTGATGTCAACATGAGGAGTAGGGATTGCCATGCAACGAATGCACTAGAGCTATGAATGCTCAACAAAAGAAAACTAGTGGGTGTGCATCCATCTCGCTTGCTCATGAAGACCTAGGGCATTTGAGGAAGCCCATCGTAGGAATATACAAGCCAAGTTCTATAATGAAAAATTCCCACTAGTATAAAAAGACAACTTATGAGTCTCACTACATGAAGAACAAGGTGCTACTTTGAAGCACAATATATGAGACTCACTACATGAAGAACAAGGTGCTACTTTGAAGCACAAGTGTGGAAAAAGAGATAGTAGCATTACCCTTTTTATTTATTTTCTTTTTTTGGGCCTTTCTTTTTTTCTTTTGGCCTTTCTCTTTTTTTGTTTGGGCAATGCTCTAATAATGATGATCATCACACTTCTATTGATTACAACATAAGGATTACGACTCGAAACTTAGAACAAGATATGACTCTATATGAATGCCTCCGGTGGTGTACCGGGATGGTGCAATGAATCAAGAGTGACATGTATGAAAAATAATGCATGGTGGCTTTGCCACAAATATGATGTCAACTACATGATCATGCAATGGCAATATGACAAAAGTAATGTATGTCATGATGATGATGATGGAAGTTGCATGGCAATATATCTCGGAATGGCTATGGAAATGCCATGATAGGTAGGTATGGTGGCTGTTTTGAGGAAGATATAAGGAGGTTTATGTGTGATAGAGCGTATTGTATCACGGGGTTTGGATGCACTGGCGAAGTTTGCACCAACTCTCAAGGTGAGAAAGGGCAATGCACGGTATCGAAGAGGCTAGCAAAGGCGAAAAGGTGAGAGTGCGTATAATCCATGGACTCAACATTAGTCAAAAGAACTCATATACTTACTGCAAAAATTTAGAAGTCATCAAAAATCAAGTACTACGCGCATGCTCCTAGGGGGATAGATTGGTAGGAAAAGACCATCGCTCGTCCCCGACCGCCACTCATAAGGATGCACAAGCCAGGTACACTTCATGTTTCAAATTTGTTACACAACTTTAACCATACGTGCATGCTACGGGACTTGCAAACTTCAACACAAGCATTTCTCAAATTCACAATTACTCAACTAGCACGACTTTGATATTATCACCTCCATATCTCAAAACAATTATCAAGCATCAAGCTTATCTTAGTATTCAATTCAAAGAAAGTTTCACATATCTTGAACACCAAGTATATTAATATTAAGCAAATTACCATGCTATTAATGACTCTCAAAATAATATAAGTGAAGCATGAGAGATCAATAGTTTCTTCAAAACAAATCCACCACCGTGCTCTAAAAGATCTAAGTGAAGTACTAGAGCAAAAATTATCACGCTCAAAAGATATAAGTGAAGCACTATAAGCAAAACTATCAAGCTCAAAAGGTATAAGTGAAGCACATAGAGTATTCTAGCAAATTCCAATTCATGTATGGCTCTCTCAAAAGGTGTGTACAGCAAGGATGATTGTGGTGAACTAACAAGCAAAGACGCAAATAATACAGGACGCTCCAAGCAAAACACATATCATGTGGTGAATAAAAATATAGCTCCAAGTAAGTTACCGATGGAAGTGGACGAAAGAGGGGATGCCTTCTGGGGCATCCCCAAGCTTTGACTTTTTGGTGTCCTTGAATTATCTTGGGGGTTCCATGGGCATCCCCAAGCTTAGGCTATTGCCATTCCTTGTTCCATAATCCATCAAAAGAATTCACCCAAAACTTGAAAACTTCACAACACAAAACTCAATAGAAATCTCATGAGCTCCGTTAGAGAAAGAAAATAAAAGACTACTTTAAGGTACTATAATGAACTCATTCTTTATTTATATTGGTGTTAAACCTACTGTATTCCAACTTCTCTATGGATTATAAACTATTTTACTAGCCATAGATTCATCAAAATAAGCAAACAACACACGCAAAACAGAATCTGTCAAAAACAGAACAGTCTGTAGAAATCTGTAACTAACGCAAACTTCTGGAACTCTAAAAATCGTACCAAAATAGGAAGTCCTGGAAAATTGGTTTATTGAACAGCAGCAAAAAGAATCAACGCAAAAGCATGTTCCTGTGATTTAACAAAATTATATTCGTGCGTGCAGAGTTTCTGTTTTTCAGCAGAATCAAATCAACTATCACCGTAGGTTATCCTATAGGTTCTACTTGGCACAAACACTAATTAAAAGATAAAACAACATCCAAACAGAATCTAGATGGATTATTTATTACTAAACATAAGAAAAAAAAATTGGGTTGCCTCCAACAAGCGCTATCGTTTAATGCCCCTAGCTAGGCATAAAAGCAAGGATAGATCTAGGTATTGCCATCTTTGGTAGGCAATCCATAAGTGGCTCTCATGATAGATTCATATGGTAATTTTGTTTTATTTCTAGGGAAGTGTTCCATGCCCTTCTTTAAGGGAAATTGGAATCTAATATTCCCTTCCTTCATATCAATAATCGCACCAATCGTTCTAAGGAAAGGTCTACCAAGAATAATAGGACATGAAGGATTGCAATCTATATCAAGAACCATAAAATCTATGGGCACATAATTCATATTTGCAACAATAAGAACATCATTAATTCTTCCCATAGGCTTTTTAATAGTGGAATCCGCAAGATGCAAGTTTAGAGAGCAATCATCAAAGTCACGGAAATCTAGCAAATCACACAAAGTTTTGGGAATAGTAGAGACACTAGCACCCAAATCACACAGAGCATGAAACTCATAATCTTTAATTTTAATTTTAATAGTAGGTTCCCACTCATCATAGAGTTTTCTAGGGATAGAAACTTCCAACTCAAGTTTTTCTTCATAAGATTGCATCAAGGCATCAGCAATGTGTTCGGTAAGTGCTTATTTTGACTATAAGCATGAGGAGAATCTAGCACAGATTGCAACAAGGAAATACAACCAATTAAAGAGCAATTTTCATAATTAAATTCCTTGAGATCCAAAATAGTGGGTTTAGCAACATCTAGGTTTTTATTTCTTTCAATTCCAGTTTCATCAATTTCATCATCAAGATCTAGAAACTCCGAATTCTTAGAACGCCTTCTAGGTAAAGGAAGATCATATTCAGTTTCATCAAGATTCATATTGCAAAATAAAGATTTAATGGGGGACACATCAATAACTTTTAGATCTTCATCTTGATTTTCATAGGAATTGGAAGAACACGCTTTAATAAAGGCATCTTTGGAAGCACGCATCCTAGCGGTTCTTTCTTTGCACTCATCAATGAAAATTCTCATGGCTTTGAGAGACTCATTGATATCATGCTTAGGAGGAATAGATCTAAGCTTTAAAGAATCAATTTCAAGAGAAATTCTATCAACGTTCCTAGCCAAATCATCAACTTTAAGCAATTTCTCTTCAAGCAAAGCATTAAAATTATTTTGTGAATTCATAAACTCTTTAACACTACTCTCAAATTAAGAGGGTATCTTATTAAAGTTTCCATAAGAGTTGTTGTAGGAATTTCCATAATTATTAGAAGGATTACTAGGATAAGGCCTAGGATTAAAATTCCCTCTATACGCGTTGTTTCCAAAACTATTCCTACCAACAAAATTCACATCCATAGATTCATTATTATTCTCAATCAAAGTATACAAAGGCATATCATTGGGATCAAGAGAAGTATTTTTAGTAGCAAACATCTTCATAAGTTCATCCATCTTTTCACTCAAAACATTGATTTCTTCTAAAGCATGCACTTTTTTACTAGAAGATCTTTCGGTGTGCCATTGAGAATAATTAGCCATACTATTATCAAGCAATTTGGTAGCATATCCTAATGTAATTTCCATAAACGTGCCTCCCACGGCCGAATCTAAAAGATTTCTAGAAGCAAAATTCAATCCGGCATAAATTTTTTGTATGATCATCCATAAATTGAAACCATGAGTAGGGCAATTGCGAAGCATCAATTTCATTCTTTCCCAAGATTGGGCAACATGCTCATGATCAAGTTGTTTAAAATTCATAATATCGTTCCTAAGAGTTATGATCTTAGCGGGAGGAAAATACTTAGAGATAAAAGCATCTTTGCACTTGTTCCAAGAATCAATACTATTTTTAGGCAAAGACGAAAACCAAACTTTAGCACAATCTCTAAGTGAAAACGGAAATAACTTCAATTTCACAATATTTTTATCCGTATCTTTCTTCTTTTGCATATCACACAAATCAACAAAATTGTTTAGATGAGTAGCGGCATCTTCACTAGGAAGGCCGGCGAATTGATCTTTCATAACAAGATTCAGCAAAGTGGTATTGATTTCACAAGACTCATCATTATTAAGAGGAGCAATCTGAGTACTAAGGAAATCATTATTATTGGTATTCGAGAAGTCACACAATTTGGTATTATCTTGCGCCATGGCAACAAGTAATCCAACACACAAGCAAACAGAAAGGCAACGGAAAAAGGCAAACGGGAAAAAGAGAAGGAGATTGGGAAAGAGAGGGCGAATAAAACGGAAAGGGTGAAGTGGGGGAGAGGAAAACGAGAGGCAAATGGCAAATAATGTAATGCGAGAGATAGGGATTGTGATGGGTACTTGGTGTCGCTGTCAAAACCGGCGGATCTCGGGTAGGGGGTCCCGAACTGTGCGTCTAGGTGGGTGGTAACAGGAGACAAGGGACACGATGTTTTACCCAGGTTCGGGCCCTCTTGATGGAGGTAAAGCCCTACGTCCTGCTTGATTAATATTGATGATGTGTGTTACAAGAGTGGATCTACCACGAGATCAAGGAGGCTAAACCCTAGAAGCTAGCCTATGGTATGATTGTTATTCGTCCTATGGATTATAGCCATCCGGTTTATATAGACACCGGAGAGGGCTAGGGTTACACAAAGTCGGTTACAATGGTAGGAGATCTACATATCCGTATCGCCAAGCTTGCCTTCCACGCCAAGGAAAGTCCCATCCGGACACGGGACGAACTCTTCAATCTTGTATCTTCATAGTCTTGGAGTCCGGCTGATCATGATAGTTTGGCTATCCGGACACCCCCTAGTCCGGAACTCCCTCAGTAGCCCCTGAACCAGGCTTCAATGAAGACGAGTCCGGCGCGCATGTTGTCTTCGGCATTGCAAGGTGGGTTCCTCCTCCGAATAATTTATAGAAGATTGTGAACACCAGGATAGTGTCCGGCTCTGCAAAAATAAATTCCACGTACCACTGTAGAGAGAATAATATTACACAAGATCAATCTGCTGACGTATTCTGTTGCGTGACGTCATACCACTTCCAAGCCTTTACTCGAATTGTTTTTATTATTCCACCTCAGCGCGTTTAGCGAAGCGGTTTCCTTGGCACGTCTTGTCGAAGCAGAGATCATGTTCCCCTTATTCTGGGATTCCCATCAATATGGACGTGGGTAACCCAACCGTGCCCGTTGCCACGCCCCCTCCATCGAAGGCGGGTTCCAAACGGTCACGGAGACGGCCCTTGGTATTCTTCCTCTTTATAATGAGACCAAGGCCCGTTCTCTTTATTCAATCCTCTATCGAATCCGCCCCTCGCCCCAAGTTCCAACACCCAGGGCTCCAGATTCGGGTACCTTCGATCTTCGACAATGTCCGGTCCTGACCTACGAGGCCGGTGGATACCCTCCTCCGTCACGGTGGAGGATGTGCTAAAGCTAAGAGACGCCAGGTACTTAACCTACGAGATTTCGCATAGGCTGCCTGCCCGAGGGCAAGCTATCCCTACTCCCGAGCCCAGCGAGAGCGTCGTGTTCAAGTCTCACCTCCGTCGGGGTTTAGGCTTCCCGACGGATCCCTTTGTGAGGGGGGCTCATGTTTTACTACGGGCTGGAATTCCACGACTTGGCTCCGGAGTCCATCCTCCACATCTCATCATTCATTGTCGTTTGCGAAGCCTTCCTCCGCACTACCCCTCACTTCGCCTTGTGGCTCAAAACCTTCAACGTGGAGCCGAAGATGATCGAGGGGCGTCAGGCAGAGTGCGGCGGGGCGGTTATAAGCAAGAGGGCCGAAGCTCCATGGCCCGAGGCTCTTTTCAGGAGGAGCTCGGCTTGTGGCAACAGGAGTGGTTTTATATCACCGCTCCCAGGGGCAGTAGGCAGAAGCCGCCGACCGTCTTTCACTCGGGTCCTCCACAACAGCTGATGTCATGGGTCAATAAGGGGCGTGACTGGGGGACGCCCAAAGACGTACCCCTGTTGCAGGACCGGATTAGAGGCCTCCAAGAAAGGGAGATCAATCTGGTCACAGTGGTACAGGTCATGTTGATCCGGCGCCTACTGCCCTGCAAACATCGCCCCCTCCGCCTGTGGGAATTTAATCCGGAGGGGCCACGAGCTCTTCAACACTTCATGGGTTTGACACCCGTGGAGATGTATAAACTGTTCTTCGGATCACAAGAGACGCGTCCGGAATTGACCGAGGACGCTGGCCTAAGCTGCAATCGCCCGGATACTCAAGTAAGTAGCCATGTGTCTGGACACACCGTCCATTTATTTATCATGGGTTTGCCTTTTAACCAGCTATCCCTGGACAGGAGTGGATAGCGCAAGCAAAACTGATATGGTGTCCGGCCCCCCTCCCTAAGACCACGCAGGATCCCGTGTTAATCAAAATGTTGGAGGTTGCACCTTCGGAGGAGGGCGAAGGGGGCACAGGGAAACTACCACCTCTGCCAAGGAGGCTTTTAGTAAGGGAGGAATCGAGAGTCCTTCCTTCCAGGGGAGAAGAGGACCGCTTCCGAAGACTCGGAGGCCAAGGCCTCAAAGCGGGGAAAGAAATCTGTACCGGAAGGTCCTGTGCCGGGAAGAGCCCCGGCCGTACTGTCTCCTCGGAGGAATCAGCCCTCTAGCGAGCCGTAAGTAAAAAAAGGGGGGATTTTGTAATAGTGGACATCCCTGCTTGATTTCTAAGGGTAACCGAAGTTTTCACCTTGTAGTTCGGATCTCAGCCCATCTCAGCACAGCTCATCGTCGGGAGACCTTCGTCCGGAAATGATGGAGAGCGAAACGCCTCCATCTGCTGCCCCGTCGTGCGGGGCGGGTGACCCTGAGATGCCGTCACGGGGGGTCTCCCCGAGTCCGGCGGGGCCGGAGAGTTCGGGGCCCATTAGAGTACGGCCGGTGGAGCTGCAGGATTTGCTCAAGAGGGCGTCTATCTCAGAAGATCACCGCACATTAATGGGTAATGTGATTGAGAGGATCTCGTCCGCCGAAAGCGGGTTGTATGAGGTCGTCGGAAGTTTACTGACGGGGTTTGAGGTACGCAAAAAATGACATACCTTTTGACAGTTTTGCACATAAAGTGCGCCCTGTATAGATAGTAGCCCCTGAGACTTGGTATGCTGTCGAAAGCGACAGCGTGCCGAGGATCATAATCTCAGTTATTAATTTTCGCCTTTCCTATGCAGGTGGTGGAACGTTCGGTGGCCAGCTGGACTGATGGATTTGCCGAGCTGAAGAGGCAACTCGACGTTGCGGATGCGGACATCTCGCTTGTCAATAAACGACTTGATGAGTCACAAGGTATGTGGTTGCTCCACGGTCGCCTAGTAAGGGAGCTGACACCCATTCCTTACAATTTGTATGCTTGATGTAGATGGTGCTGCTGCTGTGGAAGGCCTTCGAGCAGAAGTCGCTCGGGCCAAGGAGCAAGCTAGAAAAAGTGAGGCCGTTGCCTTGAAGGCAATGGAAGAGCTAGAAGCCGAGAAGGCTGCTCACTGCCGAAGTAGGCAGGAGATGGCCGGAATGGCCGCGAAATTAAAAGTTGCTACTGACCGCCAGGAGGTTCTTGAAAGAGAATGCCGAGCGGAGCGAGAGGACCTGAAGAAGGCCGACGCTGAAGCCAAGGATGCCCGTAGTGCGATGCGGGCTATGAAGGAGGAACTGCGTCAGGTCGGAGACATTGTGGCTGGAAAGCCCTTTATGCTGCGTAGGAAGTTCACGGATCCGAAGTATGCTCAGCTGGGCCGGTTGTACGGTGCGGAGGATCCTTATCTGGACTTAGCAGCGAGTGCGGCGGACGCAGTCGTGCACTTCCATAGCCAGAAGGATCACGAAATGGAAGAGCTGTTCTGGTCTCAATTCCATAGTCCGGAGCGTCCACTTCCGTTGAGTGATCGGTTGGTTGAGTGGGCTGAGCTGAATAGATTGTCCGGACTTGCCATGACGGATGTGGTCACTCATCTGTGGCCGAAAAGGCCCAAGCCGAAGAGTTATTTTGGCTTGTTGCAGCAATTCCTTGGCGCGGTGTCGCGTGTTGAGGCGATGAAGCGGTCGGCATGCATAGAAGGTGCACGGATGGCTCTCGCCCATGGTAAGACATACTGGGCGGAGATGGATGCCACCGCTGTTGCATCCCGGGGTTCGGACAAAGGCCGATTCCCCACCGAGCACTATTTTGAGGAAGTCCCGCAGGGCGCTCATTTAATAGAGTCGCAGTGCTCGAAAGATGTTATGTTTGAATGACATTTATGATTTCTGATATCATGTTTATAATGCAATAGCTTTTTATACTTGTGCGTTCAAGTATTGAACTATCTCCTGTCCGGCCGTATATGTATGTATAATCTGAAAGATGGCAGTCTTTGGCTTCAGCCCCCACGCACATGGTGCGGGGGCGTTTGCAAAAAGAAAAGCACTTTTTCACACTTAATCCAACATCTTGGTCCTTTTTAAGGAGGTGATAGCGTAGCAAACTAGGCAACCGGACTAAAATGCTTTATCACTTTCACTTAGCCATAGGAGCTCGAATGTGGGGCTACTATATAGCCCCTGGTGGCACCGCTCTTCTTCGAACTCGGGACGCGTATGTGCCTGACCGGGAAGCGGCCCTTCGTCAAAGCGGAGGAATTCTAAACATTCCAATGGTCGATCGAGTGGTTGACCAGTCTCTCGCTATATCATGACAGTCAGTTTTCGGCTTTCTCTACTGAGGTGCTCGCCCAGCCGAACCGGGGCACAATCGCAGTAGTTCTCCTGGTACCGCGTTAGCCGATGATACGAACGTAAGGCAGCAAAACACAGGAGCCGGGCAAACCCAACATTTGACCAAAGACATGATTCGGAGCTGATGCATATAAGGCCTAACTCGAGACGCCGAACACTCCCTGAGGTGTTCGGTCTTTATAATACCGGGCAGAACAATGCCCTAAGCCCCTAGTGTCCAGGTACAGGCAGAAACTTCTGACGTGGCCGATGCCAAAACGCCAGCCACCTCCTCGGCTATGGTAGGAAACCGGGGGATGTGTATCAACAAGAGACAGTAAGAAAGGTTTACGTAGGGTCTTAATCTGAAAAGAATCCTTGCAACGGGTCCCTACTGCACGTCTGCGCCTGTGTCTCTGTTGTGCTGTATCCTGGACGGGTGTAGCACGTGCTTCATCTGTAAAAGAGAAGGACTTAGTTTCTAAGAAATATCGTGCAAAAGTTGTATTAAAATGAAGTATAATTTTGAAGATGAAGAAAGTTGAGCTTTATTGGCTCTCATCATTTATACGCACGGCCCTTTATAAAAAAAGGGGGTATACGGCTAGGAAGCCCCTTGTTAAGTTACGCCGGACTCGTCTAACCATGTCCGTGGTCTAAATGACTTGTTTTTAGGGGCTTTGACCTGCAAGGTCTGATTAGTGTGTGGCTGTCGAGGCAGTCGCACATTCTCCGTGGTCAAGGGACACTTGGAGTTTTGAGATTATGCCACGTGGACCGGGCATTTCTAAGCGTAAGAGACGCGTAATGTGGTATTGCATTAAAGCGGGCGAAAGCTTCGTGCCCTAGTAGTGCTTAAGGGCTACTGCTAAATGGGGCGATGGAGAGTGAGCTTTTCGCGACGGAGGTTGTCGGATGAACCGAACACAACCTCTAGTGGTACAGAGCCTCTATAATTGGCTTAAAGGCCTGGCGTCACTCCTTTGAAGGAAGTGCTGCTATAGCGGATTTTGGTAGGTTCTATCCCCAGTCTGCGGACGGTCTCTTGGTATGGCAGGTGCCGCGCTGTGTGTTATCACATGAAGTGAGTTCACTGTTTTGACTTCTAGTGGGAAAACCTTTTGTTTTCCGGAGTGCTGCTTTTGGGTTTCGTCACTTTCACTTGGCGTGTCGAACCCCTTGTGTTCGGCGTTAAGTCGGCCGGACTGCTTGAAGACCCAACAGTCTCTGTGGGTATGGTTTGCAGGCTTCCCGGAGGTACCATGTATTTGACACAGTCTATCCAGAATCTTGTTTAGGTTGGATAGCTCGTCACTGTTGTCCTTTAGGGGCAGTGTTTTGTTGTTCGGCCGAGAGCTTTTGAATTCGGCGTTGACCGCCGTACTATTTGGGACATTTTCCTTATTCCAGCGCTGATCTTTTCTGCATTGTGATTTCCCATTTCCATCCCTGATTTCGAATGTACTCGGGTCGTTGGTGCTGCATCTAGCCAGCCAACTGTCTTCCCCCGCGCAAAAGCAGGTCATGAGGCTTGTTAGTGCGGCCATTGTTCTTGGTTTCTCCTAGCCAAGGTGTCTGGCGAGCCATTCGTCTCGGACGTTGTGTTTAAAGGCTGCTAAGGCTTCAGCGTCCGGACAGTCGACTATTTGGTTCTTTTTAGTGAGGAACCTGTTCCAGAATTTGCGTGCTGACTCTCCGGGCTGTTGAGTTATGTGACTTAAATCGTCTGCATCTGGAGGCCGGACATAAGTCCCCTGAAAATTTGCTCGAAACGCATCCTCAAGCTCTTCCCAACTTCCAATGGTATTTTCTGGGAGGCTTTTAAGCCAATGCCGAGCTGGCCCCTTGAGCTTGAGGGGTAGGTACTTTATGGCATGGAGATCGTCTCCTCTGGCCATATGTATGTGTAGGATATAATCCTCAATCCAGACTCCGGGGTCTGTTGTTCCGTCATATGCCTCTATGTTTACGGGTTTGAATCCTGCTGGAAATCCATGATCCAGCACCTCTCGGTGAAACATAGTGGGTGTGCGGCGCCCCTGTATTTGGGTGTGCCGTTGTCTTCAAATGCTCGGCGGGTTATGTTGCTTCCTGGAGTCTTCTTTTTTGGCCCATAAATGGATCTGACTGGGTCGTCCTTTTTCCGAGGATCTTTATTTTGATCGTGTGCCGGCTTGTGTGTGGCGCCCCTTTTTGCTCTTGGCCTGTCATCTGGTCGTCTATCCGGCCAGGCGGCTTCTTTCTTTTTTGACTGCGGAGGCTCTAAAGCCTCCTCGTCAAATTCAAGCAACAGCTTGCGCTTCGGGTAGCTCTTTGTCTGGTGACTAGCGCCATGTTTATCTGCGGTGTTGAGTACTTTGCTCCATTTCATTCTGAGTGCGTCCTCTGCTGTTTTGAGCTTCCATTTTTGCTTCTTCAAACTTCTTGCAGTGGCGACGAGCCTTTTATGAAGGTTCGTATGTTCTGGTGATGTGAGATCGTCTTCGCCGGGGATGGGCTGCTTGTCCAGTTCATCATGTCCAACTGGCTACTTGGTGACATGTGCGTCATCCACTGCTTTGCCCTGCTCTAGGGCCGGGTCCGTATGTGTGCCGTTTTTATCGAGGCCGGTCTTCGGGCGGCGCTTGCGTCGCCGTTTTGGTTGTTTGTTGGGGGAGTTGCCCTTCGCCACGTCCCATCTTTCCTCATTGTCGCTTCCCTTTGGTGTATCTACCATGCATACGTCGTGAGTTGCGGTGGCTTTCCAGTGCCCAGTAGGCGCTGGTTCTTGGTCGTCTCCGGCATCGTCGTCCATACCGTCGATGTCTTCAGAGTCGTAGTCTAGCATGTCGGTTAGATCGTCGACAACGGCTACCAAGTGGGTGGTGGGTGGGTTTTGAATTTCTTCATCGTCCGCATCCCAACCGTCCTAACCGCAGTCCGGCCAGGGCTCTCCTGATAACGAGAGATACTTTAGCGAACTCAAGATGTCACCGAAAGGTGAGTGTTGAAAGATGTCCGCTGCGGTGAACTCCATGATCGGCGCCCAATCGGATTCGATCGGAGGGGGCGCGGGAGGTTCGGAGTCCGGCGAGGAGTCCGGCACCTCGGAGTCACGAGCTTTATGAGGGACAAGGTCAGTGTTCGGCTCTATCGCCGTAGAGGTTGTAGCCCCCGAGGCGGTGTCTAGCCATCCGTCCTCGATCTGCGCAGCCGGCTCCGAATTGAAGATCGGAGCGGTTTCAAGTGCGGCCTCCAGGGTATTGTCCGGCTGCAGAGCTAAATTATGCTCGCCGTGACAGTGCGGCACGCTCGGCTGTGGCTCGAATCCATCGAGGATCAAGTCCCCGCGGATGTCAGCCGTGAAGTTCAAACTTCCAAATCTGACCTGACGGCCAGGGGCGTAGCTTTCGGTCTGCTCCAGTTGGCCAAGCGAATTGGCCCGCAGTGCGAAGCCGCCGAATACGAAGATCTGTCCGGGGAGGAAGGTCTCACCCTGGACTGCGTCGTTGATGATGATCGAAGAAGCCATCGAGCCTATCGGTGACGGCACAGAGGAACTCTCAATGAAAGCACCAATCTCGGTGTCAAAACCAGCGGATTTCGGGTAGGGGGTCCCGAACTGTGCGTCTAGGCGGATGGTAACAGGAGACAAGGGACACGATGTTTTACCCAGGTTCGGGCCCTCTTGATGGAGGTAAAACCCTACGTCCTGCTTGATTAATATTGACGATGTGTGTTACAAGAGTGGATCTACCACGAGATCAAGGAGGCTAAACCCTAGAAGCTAGCCTATGGTATGATTGTTGTTCGTCCTATGGACTATAGCCATCCGGTTTATATAGACACCGGAGAGGGTTAGGGTTACACAAAGTCGGTTACAATGGTAGGAGATCTACATATCCGTATCGCCAAGCTTGCCTTCCACGCCAAGGAAAGTCCCATCCGGACACGGGACGAAGTCTTCAATCTTGTATCTTCATAGTCTTGGAGTCCGGCTGATCATGATAGTTCGGCTATCCGGACACCCCCTAGTCCGGAACTCCCTCACTTGGTATGGTTGACTTGCTCTTGCGTGAGCCTCCCCGGCAACGGCGCCAGAAATTCTTCGTGCTACCTCTTGAGCACTGCGTTGGATTTCCCCGAAGAGGAGAGGATGATGCAGCAAAGTAGCGTAAGTATTTCCTTCAGTTTTTGAGAACCAAGGTATCAATCCAGTAGGAGACCACGCACAAGTCCCTCGTACCTACATAAAATGATAGCTCCTCGCAACCAACGCGATTAGGGGTTGTCAATCCCTTCACGGTCACTTACGAGAGTGAGATCTGATAGAGATGATAAATAATATTTTTGGTATTTTTGGTATAGAGATGCAAAGTGAAAAGTAAAAGGCAAAGTAAAAACAAAGGAAGTAATAAAGTAATGGAGATCTATTATATACTTAAAACGATAGAAAACGAACGGTGAAGATTTATTACTTTAGAGTTATGATTTTCAACGGCCTAGATTTAACAGCCCGCATAATTGAAACCTTTTTAATGGCGACGTGCTACTATAAAACCTTCCTAAGCAAATCGATTATACAAGTCCAACACGTGGACAGCATTACCAAAGAAAGTAACGTGAGTCCATAAAGGACACACACAAAAAGGCACGTCTGAGATGCATCTACGTTAAAGTAACAGAGGAAGAGATACACACATATACGTGTTAGTGCTAGACATGAGGGCAGCTAATCAATTGGCCCCTGGCCAGATCCTCCAAAAAAAAAACTCCGGCCAAATCGTATATCTGTGTCCGACTTGGACGCACCAACTAGCGATCAGGTACACATGCAAAAGAGTGTTTTTCTATTTGAAATAAGAAAAGAGAAATTTATGGCAGGTCTGTGCTTAAAAAAATCACGCGCATCCACAAACCTATGAGCAATATACAACACGTATATGGCTCCTCTAACAGAGCAAGATACATGAACGCTAGGACTTAAAAAAAAAGGTGATTGAGTGCTACTGATTTTGATAGCCAGAACGAATCGAATGAAAAATCTCATATAAGTCAAAGATATCATAATTATTGGAGTCGTGCAAGTGATCATCAAAATTAAAATACAAATCTATTTATTTATATGTGCACATATGATCAAGATTTTGTGTAAATAAAAATGCACTTTTTTGCGCGTGGAAATAATAATACCTCATACATGAGTGCAAATACTAGCATAGAAAAAAAATACCAAATGTAATTATAAGAAATGTGAATAATAGAAATCCTAGGTACATGTTGTATAACCATATATAAAAATGTACGGATACACGTCATCATTATCCAGGTTGGGTGAAAATATAAATTTTAAGGTTTGAGAAAATGTGGAAAAATAAAAGCTTTAAATGTGTACATCTGTTATTGGTTGGTCAAAGAATAACCCTGGCCTTAATTGTCAATTTTTTAATAATAAATAAAAGTTATTAAGATTCATTTTATTTATTTCAGCTACCGAACTTAATACAAAATATAACATGTACAACCAAACAATGATATAAATTCAATTAATTAGTCATTTGATGTTAATTGCTTAAAACATAAGTTGATTTGGAAAAACATGGACACAGAAAATAACCACAAAAGCCATTAGAATACGGTCCTTTTTTCACAGAGCACCTGAAAGAATGTGTGGTAAATCGAGAGCATGCTATTGTACTATCAGGAAATCAGAACGGCAACACATATAGTGGCGACATATGGAAAGCAAGATGGCATGTCGCTTAGGTATTTAATTATTGAAAACTGGTTTGGTGAGGTAGGAGGTCACTTACAAAACTCACTACCATTAATTAGTAACCTACTATCATATGCATGTGTCATTAGCAATAATTACACCTTTGAGACAAATATTTTAGCCATAGCTTGATATGTCTTCTCAAGACACACACTTCAACTTCAATGATTTTCAGTATTTTTAAGGATATGTAGCATTTTAAAGATATGTCGATGGGAACTTCGAGGCTAAGATAACATTTAGATGTCCGGTGTAAATAGTCACAAATAAAGATGAGTAGAAGAGTCAAAAAAATCAATATAATTAGGGAATTATATTCTTTTGCATTGCATGATGTTGAATTTTTTTTATCAAATATGTTTGTTTGTAAATAATAATACAACTAAACACAGAATGCTAATGCAATGTCAAGAATAAGTTCAATTACATTTGGCCATAGGGGCAAATACTAGCGGAGTCAACAATACCAATAATTATTACAAGGACCTGTGTGAATGGTAGAAATCCAACCCTGATGATGAAACATATAAAAAGGTATGGCTAGATGCCTCCAATGTCTAAGTGTATATCAAGGAAATCACAAATTTATTGGATGAAAATAGAAATGTTGAGTGGTGAATTTTTTTTGAAAGTGAAAGCTAAAGATCAATACAAATCATATGGTTTGGCAGGGCAGGACAAAGAGAATCAGTATTACGGTGTTCTCAAAGTCACGCAAATATTAAGCAACATTTTTTTACAGAGGATGAAAGTATGTATTCCAAAGGTTAATCATATATTTTGAAGACACACATTTTGGCCATATTGTTTATATAGAAATACTAATCCGCGGAAGAATCGAATGAACAATGTTAACTAAAACAATTAACGAATATAAAATATATGGCAAGTCTAGCCGCGCAAATGCGCGGGTAGCCCTGCTAGTTGATATGATGAGAATAGACCCGGGGGCCATAGGTTTCACTAGTGGCTTCTCTCAAGAGCATAAATATTCTACGGTGGGGGAACAAATTACTGTTGAGCAATTGACAGAATTGAGCATAGTTATGAGTATATCTAGGTATGATCATGTATATAGGCATCACGTCCAAGACAAGTAGATCGAAGCGATTCTGCATCTACTACTATTACTCCACTCATCGACCGCTATCCAGCATGCATCTAGAGTATTAAGTTAAAAACAGAGTAACGCCTTAAGCAAGATGACATGATGTTGAGGGATAAATTCATGCAGTATGATAAAAAACCCATCTTGTTATCCTCGATGGCAACAATACAATACGTGTCTTGCTGCCCCTTCTGTCACTGGGAAAGGACACCGCAAGATTGAACCCAAAGCTAAGTACTTCTCCCATTGCAAGAACTACCAATCTAGTTGTCCAAACCAAAAGGATAATTCAAAGAGACTTGCAAAGATAACTCAATCATACATAAAAGAATTCAGTGAAGATTCAAATATTGTTCATAGATAAGCTGAATCATAAACCCACAATTCATCGGTCTCAACAAACACACCGCAAAAAAAAGATTACATCGAATAGATCTCCACGAGAGAGGGGGAGAACATTGTATTGAGATCCAAAAAGAGAGAAGAAGCCATCTAGCTACTAGCTATGGACCCGAAGGTCTGAAGTAAACTACTCACACTTCATCAGAGGGGCTATGGTGTTGATGTAGAAGCCCTCCGTGGTGGATGCCCCCTCCGGCGGAGCTCCGGAACAGGCCCCAAGATGGGATCTCGTGGATACAGAAGGTTGCAGCGGTGGAATTAGGTTTTTGGCTCCTGTTCTGATTGTTTGGGGATACATAGGTATATATAGGAGGAAGGAGTACATCGGTGGAGCAACAAGGGGGCCACGAGGCAGGGGGGCGCGCCCTAGGGGGGGGGCACCCTCGTGACCGACTCTTTTGCTTCTTGGAGTAGGGTCCAAATCTCTTGGATCACGTTCGGTGAGAAAATCACGTTCCCGAAGGTTTCATTCCATTTGGACTACGTTTGATATTCCGTTTCGTCGAAACACTGAAATAGGCAAAAAAATAGCAATTCTGGGCTGGGCCTCCGGTTAATAGGTTAGTCCCAAAAATAATATAAAAGTGGAAAATAAAGCCCAATATAGTCCAAAACAATAGATAAAGTAGCATGGAGCAATCAAAAATTATAGATACGTTGGAGACGTATCATGAACCTGTCATTGACACACCTGAGAATCCCAATCATATTTCTATTTCTGATGCTGAGACACAATCTGGTGATGAACATGAACCTAGTGCTAATGTTAATGATTATGTTCATGTTGATATTCAACCTAGTAATGATAATGATGTAGAGATTGAACATGCTGTTGATCTTGATAACCCACAATCAAAGAATCAACGTAATGATAAGAAATACTTGTTGCTAGGAAGCATGGTAAAGAAAGAGAACCATGGGTTCAGGAACCATTGCCTTTTCCTCCTAAGCCATCCAAGAAGAAGGATGATGAGGATTTTGAGTGCTTTGCTAAAATGATTAGACCTATCTTTTTGCGAATGCGTTTGAATGATATGCTTAAAATGCATCCTTATGCTAAGTATATGAAATATATTGTTACAAATAAAAGGAAGATACTGGAAGCTGAAATTTCCACCATGCTTGCCAATTATACTTTGAAGGGTGGAATATCAAAGAAACTTGGAGATCCAGGAGTACCAACTATACCATGCTCCATTAAAAGAAACTAGGTTAAAACTGCTTTATGTGATTTCAGAGCCGGTGTTAGTGTTATGCCTTTCTCTTTATATCATAGACTTGATTTGAATAAGTTCACACCTACTGAAATCTCTTTGCAAATGGCTGATAAATCAACTGCTATATCCATCGGTATTTGTGAGGATGTGTCTGTTGTGGTTGCAAAGGTTACTATTTTAAGGGACTTTGTTATTCTTGATATTCCCGAGGGCAACATTATGTCGATCATCATTGGTAGACCCTTTCTGAATACTGCAGGGGCTGTTATTGATTGCAACAAAGGCAATGTCACTTTTCATGTTAATGGTAATGAGCACACGGTACACATTCCGAAGAAACAACCTCAAGTTCATAGTATCAATTCTATTGGAAAAATTTCAACTATTACTATTGGAGATTTTGAATTCCCTCTTCCTGTTGTCAAAAATAAATATGATATTATTATTGTTGGGAACATGCATATGAGGTAACTTAGTGTTATTCGAAAATTCTCCGGTTTCATGTTATTCGAAAGAGGTTTGTTAACAAGACTTGATCAACCTTGTTAGTGGATTCCATTTGATGAGCATGAGATGGATGAAGTTAGAAGGCACAACCTTCTGTACCCTCCTTTTTAATTTCTTTTATTCATATTAAATAAAGCAAAAACAGTATTTTCTGTCTGTTTTCTGAATTATCCGTGCAATAAAAAATACCCCAAAAATAAAAGTTCTCCAAATTCCTTGAAAATTTAGTATGATTTTTTATAGAATATTTGAGAAGTTCTGGCACTGAGAACACACCAGGGGGATGCACCAGTGAGCCACGAGAGTGGAGGGCGTTCCCAACCCCCTGGGCATGCCCCTGCCTCATGGGCCCCATGTGGCCCCCTCCACTTATTCCAGCACCCATCCACTTCGTCTTCCTCGAGACAAAATCATCTGGTAGCTCAAACTCGTGTTCTTGCTTATTTTGCTGCCATTTTTGATCTCCTTGCTCAAAGCTCCATTCACAAAACTGCTTTGGGAGATTGTTCTTGGGTATGTGACTCCTCCAATGGTCCAATTAGTTTTTGTTTTAGTGCTTTATTTATTGCAAATTTTGCTGTTGTGGTGACCCTGTTCTTGAGCCTGCATGTCAAATTTATATGGTCCAAAGTAGTTTTAATGCATGATATAGTCTCTAGGCACTTGAGGGAGTAGTTGCTATCAATCTTGTTGAGTTTAGTTCACTTTTATTTTGAGTCACTAAATTCAGAATTTTTTATAGGAAGAAGATGTTGAGGAGATTGTTGAGAGGCTCCTCGAGCCGGGGTTCGAAGGAAAAGGAGAATGTAGAGAATGAAAAGCCCAAGTACAACCTTCCTCGCACTGCGGAGGTCCGACCATGTAATGCATTCTTGAAGGCAGCTGGAATTTAGGAGGATTTCTATTACTTGGCTGAGAATGTAGGCATCACCGACTTTCTCCACATTAAGTGTGATCAGTATTTCTTACTCACTAATACTTCCGTGCAAAATTTTCATTTTCATGCTAGGATATCACCACCCTTGGTAGAATTTTATTTATATGCTGAGTATAAGGAGATGTCCCTCTATGATTTTTGTGAGGTTTGCAAATTACCTTTTGAGGGTAGCGTCAAGGAACCACATCCTAGTGATGTGGGAGATTTTATTAATGAAATTACTGTAGGGGAGAGGAGAAAAGTGCCAGATGCAAGAACTACTAGTATACATTTTCCTATCCTACGCTATTATTCAATATTTGCTAGTTGATGTTTAATTGGTCGCGGGAATAGTGGGGGCCTCAGTGCTCCTGACCATACCATTTTGCGCCATGCTTTACTTCGTGATAAATTTTTCAGTTAGGCGGTTGCTAAATGGTTGAGTTTAAACCGTACGAAGGGCCCCATTTTGGAGGTAGCTATGATTCGTGTCTTGCTAAATATTTTGAGATACCTATTAGACACTATGAGAAAGAAGAAAAGGTGCTGCCCACTATTTACTTAGATTATCAAAGTATGGTAGCACATGATTTTCTTTGCTATGATAAGGAAAAGAGACTCATTTATAACCTGCTATTTAGTGAAAAGACTTGTCAGATTATTACCTTGCCTACACCCTCTTTGTTTAACATTCATTCAGGCACATACCTCATCATGCCCGCGGACATTCATGCATACTCGGAGCGGACACGATCCCCAGATCCGGAGCCAAAGCCATCATCTGATCCATATCAGGAGTCTATTTATCATTGGGATACGGAGAAGCTCACTAACCAGTGGAACCCCGACGATCCTCCTCAGTACACCGGAGAGGGCTACTTTGATCCATGGGCGTAGACCAACTTAGGCCAAAAGCCTAAGTTTGGGGGAGTACGTATTTCTCACCGACATTACATTCATGTTCACACACTCATTCTAGTTGTCGGTGTTCATACTTTTTCATTGTATTATCCATGCTAGTTTATTTTAATTTTTTGCTTTCTTCTTGTGTGTTTGAAAAACTTTGAACAAAACAAAAAAAAATAGTTGTAATTTCTAGATAGTTTACTTTCCATGCTTGTAGTAGTAGTTTCATTAAGGAAACCCAAAAAGATTTCCCGTTCTTCTTTTACTTGTTAGGAACTTTCCTGTGTAAATAGTTTTTCTCATTCCTTGAAATTCTTTTCTTTTCTTTGGGGGTCAAGAGGAGAATACCACGATGAAAATGATGAGTGGCTCTCATATGCATTATTGTTGATCTAACAAAGAGCCCATATTACCTTGTCTTCTCCTTTGAATAAATGTTTGCAGATTCTGATGTCTACTACACAACCTTCTTCTTGTAGACGCTGTTGGGCCTCCAAGTGCAGAGGTTTGTAGGACAGTAGAAAATTTCCCTCAAGTGGATGACCTGAGGTTTATCAATCCGTGGGAGGCGTAGAATGAAGATGGTCTCTCTCAAGCAACCCTGCAACCAAATAACAAAGAGTCTCTTGTGTCCCCAACACACCCAATACAATGGTAAATTGTATAGGTGCACTAGTTCGGCGAAGAGATGCTTATACAAGTGCAATATGGATGGTAGATATAGCTTTTTGTAATCTGAAATTATAAAAACAGCAAGGTAACATGTAGTAGAAGTGAGCGAAAACGTTATTGCAATGCTTCGAAACAAGGCCTAGGGTTCATACTTTCACTAGTGCAAGTTCTCTCAACAATGATAACATAATTAGATCATATAACAATCCCTCAATGTGCAACAAAGAGTCACTCCAAAGTCACTAATAGCGAAGAACAAATGAAGAGATTATTGTAGGGTATGAAACCACCTCAAAGTTATTCTTTCCGATCAATCCATTGGGCTATTCCTATAAGTGTCACAAACAACCCTAGAGTTCATAGTAAAATAACACCTTAAGACACACATCAACCAAAACCATAATGTCACCTAGATACTCGAATGTCACCTCAAGTATCCGCGGGTTTGATTATACGTTATGCATCACACAATCTCAGATTCATCTATTCAAACGAACACAAAAAACTTCAAAGAGTGCCCCAAAGTTTCTACTGGAGAGTCAAGACGAAAATGTGTGCCAACCCCTATGCATAAGTTCACAAGGTCACAGAACCTGCAAGTTGATCACCAAAATATACATCAAGTGTATCACGTGAATATCCCATTGTCACCATAGATAAGCACATGCAAGACATACATCAAGTGTTCTCAAATCCTTAAAGACTCAATCCGATAAGATAACTTCAAAGGGAAACTCAATACATTACAAGAAGGCAGAGGGGGAGAAACATCATATGAGCCAACTATAATAGCAAAGCTCGCGGTACATCAAGATCGTGCCAAATCAAGAACACGGGAGAGAGAGATCAAACACATAGCTACTGGTAAATACCCTCAGTCCTGAGGGTGAACTACTCCCTCATTGTCATGGAGATGATGAAGATGGCCACCGGTGATGGATCCCCCCTCCGGCAAGGTGCCGGAACGGGGTCCCGATTGGTTTTTGGTGTCTACAGATGCTTACGGTGGCGGAACTCCCGATCTTGGTTCTATTCTGGAAGTTTGGGGATATATAAGAGGTGTTGGCATCGGGAACAAGTCAGGGGGGGTCCACGAGGAGGCCACAAGGTAGGCGGGCGCGCCCAGGGCGGTAGGGCATGCCCTCCATCCTCGTGGTGGCCTCGGGACTCTTCTGGTCCATCTCCGATGCTCCGTGGGCTTCTTCTGGTCCAAAAACAATCTCTGTAAATTTTCAGGTCAACTGGACTTCGTTTGATATTCCTTTTCTGTGATACACCAAAACAAGGAAAAACAGAAACTGGCACTGGGCTCTAGGTTAATAGGATGACCCAAAAATCATATAAAATAGCATATAAATGCATATAAAACATCCAAAATGGATAATATAATAGCATCACTACTAGGAAAAGGCCTACTAATGGCACACTGGTTTTGCCTACTAATGGCGCACTACCGGTGCGCCATTAGTAGCACGCCATTAGAATGTTTTACTAATGGCGCACCACTGGTGCGCCATTAGTATCTGGTATACTAATGGCGCACCTGGCAGTGCGCCATTAGTATGTAACTCCATGCGCCATTAGTATGCCTCCCGGGGGGCCATATGTAACCATGTGCTTTGTCACACTAATGGCGCACTCTGCCTTGATGCGCCATTAGTATCCTTTGGCATACTAATGGCGCACTCTGCCTTGATGCGCCATTAGTATGAATATTTGGTTTTTTTTTGCTTTTCTGATTTTTGCACATGTTACAAAATATATTATTGGACAGAATATAGACAGCAGCACACAGCAACAGCAGATTCATCGAATACAATAGAAGATTAGTCTCAGAATACAATTCATCATATTAGTCTCCGAATTCAAAAGACTGAACAAAGATAAAACATTACAAGTCACAAGACCGCGAGTATTGAGTTTGCTTCACATTACAAGTTGATATCGATCATCTAAACTACCATCACATAAAAGAGAGTTGTGGTCATCACGATGAGCATCATCGCGATCAAACTGGTCTTCATCCGGTTCCTCCAACGCTCCCTCCTCTCTCCCGCTAGATACCGGGCATATCTAGATTCAACCTCCGCCCTAGTGGTGTACCCTTTGTAACGGTTACCGCTGAAACGGTGAACCTGTCTCCGACACTCCTCCCAGTCGTCGTAGACTCCAGGAACCTTACCCTTGTACATGACATACGACGGCATCTCTATGCACAAGCCAAACAACAGACAATACATAAGCAATATGTAAGTATGCAACAAAAGGATCGGAAGAGAAAAGCAAGACATTAATAGCAGGATTCATGGTCCTACTAATAAATAGCATTGATTACATCTAAGTTGAACGACTGTCCAAACCAAAGAGACATACGAATTCATTAAATTTTAATTACAACATGAGCCAATCAATGTTTCAGAACTACACATCACTACTTTCGACTCGACTCAGTGGACAGGAGCGTGGATGAAGCCGCCGTCTGTCGCGATGGTCATGAAATCGCGGTCGTTGTCACCCTGCATTTGTAGCATTCCATCTATCTCATTGTTGGACGGTTGATATCTGAGGAAGAACTGCCCCGACGTATGAAGGACATCTTGATGGATGATGTCCGCAAAGTCCGACTGGATGCGGAAGAATTCTTGTCTGAGGTCCGCGTCCTGGATTGCCGACAAGTTCGTGGCCCAATCTTTGAGATTATCTGGTAGCAGAAGTTGATGATGGTCCCTTACGATTGCCCGCATGTGATGGAGGGTGTAGTAGGCATCCTTCTGACCGCCAGGCGGCTGCTTGATGCAGCAGAACTTCGTATTGTGTGAGAACATGTGCTTGCTGTACTTACGAATAGTCCTGGTGAAGGTGCCTCCAGATTTGGCGTAGCCGGGGAGAACATCATCAGGAACTTTCTTGACATTTGTGTAGTCTATCTTGGAGTTACGGTTCGGGTCGAAATACGTGGCCATGGAATATTTTGGGCTTAAGAGGATGAGTGTGCAATGTGTGTCACTACACAAAACATGGAATGTTAAAAAAAAAGAACGATCGAAATCTAAGAAATCATATGTTACGGGGCGGTTAAGGGATGACTTACTCGGGAAAGTAAGCCACAAGGAAGTTATCCTTATCTGGGTTTGCCAGAATGACGCCTTCGAGGTGTGAACTCGCAACTTGGCGGTCCCCAACGCTACTCAAGTGCTTGGCACGCATGTAGAAGGGGTCGACTATCACGATGTCCGGGGTCTTGTCTCTAATGATCCGCATCTCCATACTCAGCGAAAATAGCCAAACGAAGGTGTAGTGCAGCGGATGAAGGTTAAACATAGCAAAGATGTCATCAAACCGCAGGACGATCGTACCCCCGATGTCGCCATCCACAAAGCCCTTGCCCTCTGGCACCTTGGCCACGAAAACCGGGTATGCCACATCCTTCTCTCTAAGACGCCGCTTCTCCAAAGAAAGAACACTATCGTGCAGACTCCGCATAGCATCGGTTGCAGCATTCAGCATATTTGGTGGTAGCATCGCCCTACCCGCCACATGCACCCTCCTCGAGATATCCTTAGGTGAAGGTGGCCCGTCCTGAGCACGGATCGAACTCGGTGCCGGCTGGCTCGCACCGGCGCCCTTGTTAGTCTTTCTTTTCCGTCCCTTCTTCTTGATCTCCTGTAATGGGACCGAGTTCTGCTCACACACCGCCTTCTTAAGCGTGTTGGGGCTGATAATATTTCGCAGCTCAGCTATCTGAGGCTCGGTGAAGGCGGGAGCTAGTGGCGTCTCCTGAGAACTGAACACCAGCCGACACCTATTGCAATTGGATTTCTCCGCCATACCAGCTAGATTGCGGTCATCTTGGTTGGGTTCTTGAGAAAGAGGCCCGCAGAACTCGTCAGCGTACCCATGTTCGGCAAAGTACTTATCGACTTTGGTAAATGTACCGTCGTCGTTGTCGTCGTCGTCCGGATCCTGTGCCATAGGGCTGTCCGGATCCTGTGCCATAGGGATGTCCGACATAGGGATGTCCGGCAGGTCCGGTAGCGTTGCGGCGTTCTTGCCATGGCTTGGCGCCGGCACGACTGGCGGTCTTGTCTCTGGGGTGGTGTCCCCCACCCCCAAACGAATCTGGCTATTCGGCCAAAGCAGCGGCCAGTTTACGCAGGCGCTGAGGGTCATCTCATCTTCTTCGTCGGCCCCAGCGGGTCGAACCGGAGGTAACAGCTCGTCGCAGCCTGGCAGCACCCGAACCACTTCAACCCTATACACTATGGGTGGCATCGGATTACCGTGGAACATGTGGTTGCCCGGTTGAACGATTCTGCCCTAGGCGTCATCGACCAACTCGGCGCCCATGAAGTGCAGAAGAGTGCAAGGAACATCGGCGGTGCCCTGCGAAAACATGTACAGGGCGTCAGGGATGCCCAGTCAAAGGCAAGGAGATGAAGTCATCGGCCGAGAGGCTTAGTTACCGTGATGCCGTCGAGCTCGGCTAATGTCGAGGCACCGCCAACGGCGGGCATGCAACTGACGGAGGGGGTGCTTGCTGGCGAGGTGCCGGCCGGCGTACACCCGGGTGCATTAAGCTCCAATGCCCGTGCCGGCGCTGGAGACACGAATACCGCCTCCACCGGAGACACCAATGGCGCCGCCGCTGGAGTCACCAATGGCGCCGCCTACGCACTGTGCGAGTTGCTAGCCGTGAAGCTGGGAACCGGGGGAGGCCCCTATTGGCCGCCCGCAATCCACGTCGTCAGCCCATGAATCAACATAGGCACCATGGCATTGAGCTTCGTTCCCAGTTGTTGTTCCACTTGCTCTGGGACAAGCTCGGGAATTCGCGCCACTTGTGCCTTGAGTGCGTCAACCTCGCGCGTCTGGCTTTCCAAGCTGGCCTTTTTCTCCTTCCGCACACCAGCGGTATAGTATGACCCCCATTTTGTCGACAAGCCTTTGCCGGCCACACGACTAGCTGACGTCGGCTTAGTGAGCTTATCCTTGCTTTTCATTATGTTCAACGCCCTATTTAAAGGGGTGTCGAAAGGGGAGCTCTGAGACGACCCCGCGCTACTGCTTTCAGTTTCCTGCGAAAGGAACGTGAACCATTTAGAAATATTGAGGATTAATTAGAGTGCAACCATATGGAGCTAGTTACGCGGGGGTGTATTCCTTACCAGAACAAGCTCAAGCGCCCTGGTCTTCGGATCCGTGGTAAGCTCCTTTGTTATCGGGTCCTCCTTGTACCGGGCCCTGACATAGTTCCTGGTCTGCTTGTTACCGATGTATTTCTCGAAGCGGGGCGGTAGGCCTTGCTCGGCACGCTCCGCGTCCTCCTTGTCCCATATAGGCTCCGTCACTCTGTAACCGCCGGGACCGAGTTTGTGTTCCCCTAAGTTCAACTGCCGCATTTCTATCCCCCACTGACTTGATTCGGATGTTGCACTGCTCGAGCACTTGATCTTGAACTCCTTGTACTCATCTTCGCTCATCAAAGGATATTTCGCCTTGATCTTCTCATAACTATCACCTTTATCAATCATTTTCTTCACCGCGCTTCTCCAAGTAGATAGGGCCGTGCTCATCTTCGTGAGGGCGGCACTGTTCACTTTATTCCCTGAGAGGCGTGTGTTTTCAAATTCAGCGGGGAACTTGTATCGTTCATGCAGCTTCATGAAGAGGAGGTTGCGCAAATTCCCTCGGTCCTTATGCCTAAGGTTCTCGGTGTTGATCGAGACGGTGCTCCGGAGAATGCACCCGAGCTGAATCGAGTACCCCTTGACTATATGTTTGGGCTCCGTTGGATTCTCGTCGGAGTCCACTTGAGTGAATTCCTCCTTGACGGTGCGGAGCACATTCGGACGCCGGTCCTTCCTTTGCTTCTTCGATTGGCTGCCATCTGTGTGTGCGCCGCCATCATCAGTGGTGGCATCCTCGGCGGCACCATCAGTGGTGTCATCCCCGACGCCACTAGGGGTTGTGTAATCAGTATCGGTGTCTTCCGCGGCGTACTCATAGCGGTGAGGTTGTTCCTCCATCTCCTAGGACAGCTCCCAGAATTGCTTGCCGCCCGAACCACCGGCCTCATCGTTGTGGGCCATGTTTCGCTCTAAATAGGAAAAAAGTTTGGTCAAAAAGTTGGTTATTGTCAAGGAACAAGATCATGGTCTCATCATTTAGGGTTTGTCGACACCGAGGCACCCTAAAAGCCTAAGCTTTCATAATTTAGGGTTTGTCGACGCCGAGGCACCCTAAAAGCCTAAGCGTACATCATTTAGGTTCTCATCGACACCGAGGCATCTGGGGCAGCCAAGTTAAGTTTTCATCATTTAGGGTTTATCGATGCCGAGGCACCCTAGGTTGGGCCTAATCACTTGGCACTAATCACTTGGCTCTATTGCCACCTATGGTTTAATACAGCAAGAATAAAGGGGCAGTTGATCCTACTTAATTAAGTACTAAGATACCCCAGCCCATGCATTAGTAGCAAGTACGTCATATGTCCGATTTTTAGCAAAGTCATGCTAAAATTCACGGAAAATTTCATCATGACCTTTGCTAAAAATAGGACATATGGAGTATCCGAATTTGCCGGAACGGAAGTTAATCGACATTCCGGCAAACTCAAGGGCCTCTCGGGGTACCTGCAAAATCATCACGACACGAAGGGCCTCTCAAGGGCCTCAAGCAGCAGTGACGTCTCCCAGGACCCCATTTTTTTGCTAAATTTCTTTGAGCAACAATCAGAGCAGAAAATTCAGCATATTTCTATACAACAGCACTGTAAAGATGAAGAACAGTTCTACAGCAGCCCATTTATATACAATAGCATCTTTGGTCATACCAATTTCTGAAACAATTCAAAGATGAAGAAATTAACTATGTATAGTTTATTCTTTTTGTACCAGGAACTATTTTAGTTTATTATTTATTGTACCAGGGAGGAATATAACAATCTTTTTTGGTATATATCCTAGTTATACTACTGCAGAAAAGGAGGATCATCATACACATATATATGTGCATAAAAATCATAAAAATTCAAAATCACTTGAAACCTGATCACTCGGACCACACCACATGCCACAACATACATAGTACATAGAGTTGACAATTCAGTTGCAATCATGTAGTAATGGATTGTTGTACCTAGCAGGTTGTTGGAAATGGATTGTTCTACCTAGCAGGTTGTTGGAAATTCAGTTGCTTTTTTCATTAGGGCTGGCAACAAGACATGGTCAAATTTCAATTAATATTATCTATTGGTTCAAGACTGGCAACAAGACTTGTTCTACAAAATCAATTATCTATTGAGTAGTTCTTGTGCTCATCCAGTAGCAACATCTTTCATACATGATCAGTAGTCATGTACCAAATTTTTATTTAAACTGAATTTGCAAATCACCAAGAGCTCTACTAGTTTCAGACTAGATTTACACTAAATACACTAGAGTATTTGACCAGTAGTTAGTTACATTTACACTAGACTGAAGAAATTTCTGCATCACTAGACTGAAGAAATTGTGTTGTCAGTTAGGGACTGAAGAAAATGTGTTGCAGATTTTGATTTGCTTGCTGATCTTCAGTTAACTCCATAGAAGAGTTTTGTACTGATTCAGTTAACTGACAGCAAGTAACAACATGTTCTAACAGCAACAGTTTCAGAGTACTACTCCAGAATCCTCCTAGTTGTAGCTCACCTAATGGTTGAATTCAAAGAACTACAGTGGCCTTCAGTGATTGAGATCTTAAAATTTCCAACAATCTGAACAAATAAAGTAAAAAAGGATCATTATCTCATTTCAGCTGATTTATTCTTCATAAGCATAGGCTTTGTTTGTTGGAAACTAGCCTATGAAACTGAAATTTAATAGTAAACTGAATTACTGTCATTTAACAGTAAACTGAATTTTAAACTGAGTACTGGAGTAAACTTGCTGGAGTACAAATTTATGCATTACTCCATATATTTTGAAATACCTACTGCTATGAGCTATGTCAACAGGGCTACTCCAGTGCACATCACTGCGCAGAGCAAACTGAAACCCACTCTTCTATCTCTACCCAACGGGCTAATCTATATGAATGCAGTTTTATCAACAGGCCATATATCGATAAGAATGACTGTTGCTGCCTATGAAGCACAACACAGATGTATGGCATGAACAAATTCAATCTACAATGAGACTGAAGCATCTAGAAGATCAAAGTAATCATGTCAAATTGCAAAAAAAATTCATTTGTTTAAGAATGTTTGGCACTTTAACTAGAATCATGCATTGGTGCAAAGTTGCTCATGTACACTATAACATCTGAAAGATGGAGATCACAGAGTTGCATCTGAAAGATGGGTTGGATCGAGGAAAAAAATGGGGGCGAGGGGGAAGATGGAATCGGGGGCTCTGTACCTGCGGCGGCTGCGGCTGGAGGACGGCGCCGTCGATGAACTCGAGGGCGGGGGCACCGGATGCTCCTCTCGTTGATGGGGGAGGGGAGAGGCTGGAGGCAAACCCTAGCCGCCAAGCGCACGAGTGCTGCAGCTAGGTGGAGTAACCTCTGCCGGAGACGACGGAGCAGGTGCCGATGTCGTGGTTGGTGAGGAGCATGTGGCCGGCGTCGTGGTTGGTGAGGAGAGCGTGAGGAAGAGCGCCCCGTCCGAGGAGGTGGTTGGTGCCTTGGCGGCCGGTGGCGGCGGAGGCCTGGAGGATGTGGAAGAAGGTGCAGACGGCGAGGAGGAATCCAGCGAGGGTCGGGGCGGTGGGGGTGGGGGCGCGGGGGCGCGGGGGCGGCGGAGGTGGAGTCTGGTGAGGGTCGGGGCGGCGGCGTCGTGGGTCGGGGCAGCGCGTGGGTGGATCTGGTGGCGAGGGAGAGAGGGTCGAAGGGGATCTGGCGAGAGAGAGGGAGGATAGCTAGGGGGAGGGTTCTAATGGCGCACCGTCCAGTCGTGCGCCATAAGTATGACTATTCTAATGGCGCACCTCCCCTCGGTGCGCCATTAGAATTTTGTTTTAATCTAGCCCACTAACCATATCTACAACCTAACCCTATCTACAACAGAACCCACCCACTAGCCCGACTGGTCAGCACGTAGCACACACACCAGGAGGTCCTGGGTTCGATTCCCAGGCTCCCCAATATTGTTTTTATGCATTTTAAATGCTGTTTTTTATATTTATTTGTGTTTAAATATGTTCAAACTTGTTTAAATCATAACAGTAATATTTTTTTATAAAAACGGTAATAATTTTTTAAAAAATATGTTCAAATTTGTTACTTGAAAATATCATCGGCGGCGGCGGTGGAGCGGGGGAGGGTGCGGGGATCGAGATCGAGATGGAGGGGGAATCGAGATCGAGATGGAGGGGGATCGAGATCAAGTGTCCTCATGAATTCAAAAAGTGCCCATGAAATTTAAAAATATTCATGATATCAAAAAGTGCCCATGAAATACAATCGAGAAATGAAGACTACGATTTAAATACAATCGATCTTAGCTAGCTATCTGTTCACAATCTTCTTGCCCTTCTTTTTCGCAAATGGAGTTCTTCTGTGAAACGGACGTCCTTTAGGTAGGGTGGTCCTGCTTCTTCTTGTGGTGTGTGCTGCTACTTCATCGTCGTCGTCATGTTCGATCTTCGGGTCGCCGTACTTGTCGAAGTCTTGCTCATTGGCTACTCCATCCATTCCGATGATCTTCCTTTTGCCTCTCCTCACGACAACACGACTGGGCTTTGACGGGTCGGTAATGAAGAAGCATTGGTCCACTTGGGAAGCCAGTACCCATGGCTCATTTTTTGCGGTGACGTTTGCGCCCGCGGTCTTGAATTTGGCTTCGGGTATAACCATGGTGGTGAAATATCGGTCTTCTTTTAGGACGCTCTTGGCCCATCTGACACGGAACATTGGCACCTTCTCTCCAGCGTAGCTCAGCTCCCAGATCTCCTCGATCCTTCCGTAGTATCTGTCCTTGTCCTTACCGGTGTAGGATTCCATTGTTACCCCGGAGTTCTAATAACCATCGCTCTTCATGTCCTTGTCCTCGGTGTAGAATGTGTAGCCGTTGATATCGTACGCCTCATAGGTCATCAGGTTATGCTCGGCGCCCTGTGACAAGGCGAATATGAGTTGTTCTTCCGCGGAAGAATATTCATGTAAAGGGTACAACAGAAGCTTCTGCTTGAACCAATGCGTGAAACATGAGTTGTGCTCTTTGAGTATATCTCCGTCCGTCCTCTGTTGGCCTCGGTCATTGTACGTCTTCTCAATAAAGGTTTTGTGCTCTACCACCCAAGGATCGACCACGTCTATGTGTTGTAGCGCGACTAGGTTTGCTCTTTCAAAGTTGGCGAGTCGACCCTTGAAGTCGACATGCATTTCGCGGCGACCCTCATGGTGACCCCATCCAGCGAGCCTGCCGAGGTGCCTGTTGATGGGCAGACCAACGGGGTTCTCGATGCCTAGATAATTCGTGCAGTAGGAGATGCACTCTTCGGTCAGAAAGCCCCTGGCTATACTTCCCTCTGGACGTGACATGTTCCGAACGTATCCTTTGATGACACCATTCATCCTTTCGAACGGCATCATGCTGTGCAGGAACGTCGTCCCGAGTTGGATGATATCCTCCATGATATGGACCAGCAGATGCACCATAACATCGAAGAATGCGGGCGAGAAGTACATCTCAAGCTCGCATAGTATCACCACGATCTCTTCCTGTAGCCTTCTGAGTTGCCTCATGCCAATCGACTTCCGAGAGATGACGTCGAAAAAGTTGCATAGGCCAAATAGCGTTTCACAGACATGCGTGTCCATGATCCCACGGATTGCAACTGGAAGTATCTGCGTCATCAGCACGTGACAGTCGTGAGACTTCATCCCGCTGAACTTCTGCTTCGCTTGGTCTAGGTATCTGCTTATCTTCCCCGCATAACCGTAAGGAAGTTTTACTCCTAGGAGGCAGGTGAAAAACTGCTCGATCTCCTCCTGACTTAGAGTGAAGCACGCGGGAGGGTAGTCATTTCCGGTCTTCTTGGCCTTTTTGCCTTTGCGACGACTTTCTGTGTCCTGCTTCGCCTCATCATCATCATCATCATTAGCGTGAAGCTCCTGCCTGATGCCCATTGATTTCAAGTCTGCCCTTGCTTTCGACCCATCTTTGGTCCTCTCTGGCATGTTGAGCAGGGTACCAAGCAGACACTCGCACACGTTCTTCGTGATATGCATGACATCAAGGCTGTGAGGCACACGGTGGATCTTCCAGTACGACAAGTCCCAGAAAACAGACCTCATTTTCCATACCTTTAGCTGCGGCTCTGGCGCCTTTCGCTTCTTTCCCGGCTCTGGCGCCTTTTGCTTCTTTCCCGGCAGTGGGCAGTCTTTCCAATTTTTCAACAGCTCGTCTATTTCCTCGCCGCTCCTCATACACGGGCGTTTTCGGGGTTCGGTTTCACCATCGAACAGATCCTTGCGTTTCCTCCACGGGTCATCGTTGCGAAGCCACCTTCGATGTCCCATGAACACAGTTTTTGAAGTCCCGGGATCTCTATCTAGCTGGCGATACGTTGTGTCATCCATGCACCTTACGCATCCAGAAAATCTGTGGACTACCTGCCCCGCGAGATATCCGTAACCGAGATAGTCGTGCACCGTCGTGAGCAGTGCGACTCTCATAGGGAAATATTCTTTCTCTGCGGCATCCCACGTATTGGCTGGCGTTTTCCACAGCGTGTCTAGCTCCTCCTTCAGCAGCCTCAGATACAGATTGATGTCGTTCCCTGGTTGTTTCGGCCCTTCAATTAGCATACTCATGTGAATGTACTTCCTCTTCATGCACAACCAGGGGGGAAGGTTGTACATCCACACAAACACAGGCCAGGTGCTATGTGTGCTTCTCTGGCTGCCAAAGGGATTGACTCCATCGGTGCTCGCGCCCAGTACGATGTTCCTTGGATCCTTCCCAAACTCTGGGTATTCGAAGTTCAACGCTTGCCACTGGCTCGCATCCTTAGGGTGACTCAGCATCTTGTCTTTTTGATTTATCTCCGGATCATTTCCGTCATCTTCCCGCTTCTTCTCCTCCCTATCCGCGTGCCAACGCAGGAGCTTTTCTACCTTAGGGTCCGCGAAATACCGCTGCAGACGAGGAGTGATCGGAAAGTACCACACCGATTTTCGAGGAGCTTTCTTCCTCTTCTTGTATCGAGTGACGCCGCACACCGGACATATGGTAGACTCCGCGTGCTCATCCCGATAAATGATGCAATTGTTCATGCACACATGGTATTTCACGTGCGGTAAATCCAGAGGACACACGATTTTCTTCGCCTCCTCGAAACTGGTCGGGCACTTGTTCCCCTTGGGAAGACGTTCGTGCCAGAATGACATGTTCTCGTCGAAGCATGCGTCGGTCATTTTGTGTTTTACCTTCATCTCCAGAGCCATGAGCGTTACTTTCAGGCGGGTATCCTCGGGCCTGCATCCTTCATACAATGGAGTAACCGTGTCTATCTCCAGTTGATCCAGCTTGGCTTTCTCTTGGGCGGCAGCTCTTGCGTGATCCGTCTGCTTGCGAAGCAGCTCTTGAATATGAGGGTCATGCACCCAGCCTCCATCGTCGTCTGCTCCGGCATCTTCATCTTCATGATCATGCCCTTCGTCTTGATCTTCCTCATCATTATGTATGACATCTTCTACATGATGATTGTGTACATCATCACCGTCGTGATCATGTCCTGGAGATTCTTCGTCTTCTCCCCCGCCCTCGCCGTGGTGGTTGTCTTGTTGCCCTTCCTCATTTCTTGCCCGGCCCCCATGGACGACTTCATAGTCATCTTCATCACCTTGCCACCGATAGCCATCCATGAAACCACGCAAGAGCAGGTGGTCCCGCACCTGCCCGGAATCCGGGTCTGCAATAAGGCTCTTTAGCTTGCATCTTCGACACAGACATCTTATCTCCGTCTCGTTCTTTTGAAGCATCTCGGCCTTCGTGGAGCTCAAAAACCTATTCACGATGCCTTCGGTCATCGTGCGGACCATGGTCGCCTGCGGGGTAGAGCAAAACGATATTTTAGAACCAAGAAAAAATTTGGCATGACCTTCCCTAAAAATAGGACCAAAAAGAATGCATAGTGCCAAAATTCTCGCCGAAACGGAAATGAATCAACATTCCGGCAAAATATTAGCAACTATCGCATTTCAAATACTAGTACCTGCAAACACAAACATATATGCAACACCACAAACACAAGCAACACCACAAACATACATAGATCTAGCAAGGCCACAAAAAGTGCATGTGCACGTTGTTGGAGCGAGCTATTGAGAAAAAAAGTAGATCTACATCATGAAGATAGCTTTCCCCTTACTTACCTATCAAAAAAAGGTAATTTCACCACTTAATTTTGATGAATCTATGGTGGAAATGAGGTGAGGAGGAGGAGGCAGCCGAGACAAGCTTGGAGGAGGAGGTGGAGAGAATGAAGTGGGGAAAGTGAGTGGGTAGGTGGGCTGTCCAAAATATCTTGTTGGTCCCAGGTTACTAATGGCGCACCACCACAAAATGCGCCATTAGTAACCCTGGTTACTAATGGCGCACCTGCAGGTGGTGCACCATTAGTACTTTTTGCAGAAAAGTAAAAAAAAACATATGTATACTAATGGCGCACTGTGGAAAAGTGCGCCATTAGTAGTTTAAACTAGTAACGGCGCACTTTGGCATAGTGCGCCATTAGTAGGTTTGCAAAAAAGTAAAAAAAAATATACTAATGGCGCACTGTCTTGGCAGTAATGGCGCACTTTGTCATCGAGCGCCATTAGTTTGTATGGAAAAATGGGGAACAAATCAATAGTAGTGGCGCACCGTGAGTACGATGCGCCATTAGTGTCTTCCACACTAATGGCGCACGAGCAACCGGTGCGCCATTAGTATATAGTAGCGGCGCACTATTTACCTGGTGCGCCATTAGAATCAGTCCTATCTATAGCCCTTTTCCTAGTAGTGCATGGAACAATAAAAAATTATAGATATGTTGGGGACGTATCAGATTCCAGCTTAGTCCAATGCACGTGCACGCTTATTATTATCCACACCGTTCGGTCGTGCAAGTCAAAGGCAATAATGACGATATATGATGAAATGATTGAGATGAGGAAAAGTTGGTATGAACTCGACCTATCTTATTTTTGTAAATATGATAAGTTCATCATTCCCGATTCAGCCTATTATGAATGAAACATGTTTGCAATGACAATTAGAGATTATAGTTATCCATGCCATGCTTAATTAGCTAGGAGTTTATAATGGTTTACCTTGCGTGCCAACATGCTATTAAAATGGTTGTGATGTAGTATGATAGAATGGTATCCCCCTTTGAATGATTCAAGTGACTTGGCTTGGCACATGTTCGCGCATGTAGTTGAAACAAAATCAACATAGCCTCCACAATATTTATGTCCATGGTGATTTATGTCCTACTCATGCTCGCACTCATTGTTGGTTAATCCTAATGCATGTTTATGACTGGGTCGCTCTCTAGTTGGTCACTTCCTAGTCTCTTTCTAGCTTTCACCTGTACTAAGCGGGAATACTTTTTGTGCATCCACTTCCATAAACCCCAAAGTTGTTCCATACGAGTCCACCATACCTACTTATATGCGGTATTTACCTGCCGTTCCAAGTAAATTTGCATGTGCCAAACTCTAAACCTTCAAATGAAATTCTGTTTTGTATGCTCGAATAGCTCATGTATCAACTAGGGTTGTCTATATCTTCCATGCTAGGTGGGTTATTCTCATGATGAGTGGACTCCGCTCATCATTCACGAGAAAATGGCCGGTAATCGGGATGCCCAGTCCCATGCTCAAATCAAATCAAAATAATTGCAAAAAAAACCCCCCAGGATTGTTGTTAGTTGGACGGTACACGTTGTTTCGGACCAGCCGTGGAATGTGCTTGTTGGTGGTGGGGGAGTATAAACTTTACCATTCTGTTTGGGAACCGCCTATAATGTATGTAGCATGGAAGATATCGAGATCTCTTGGTTGATATGTTGACAATGAAAGTATGCCGCTCAAAATATTAGTTATCTTTGTTTCAAAAACTCGAACTCTGACACCTCTGCAAATCCCTGCTTCCCTCTGCGAAGGGCCTATCTATTTACTTTTATGCTGAGTCATCATCCTCTTATAAAAAGTACCAGTTAGAGAGCACCACTTTCATTTATATGCATTATTATTAATTGATACTGAGTATGACTGTGACTGGATCTCTTTTGCCATTAATTATAATGTCTAGTCAGTCCTTGATCTTTAGGGGTGCTTTGCATTTATTTTTTGCGGTCTCAGAAAGGGCTAGCGAGATACCATATTGTTATGTCATATCATGATTGTTTTGGGAAAATGCTGTCATCTGATTATTATTACTCGCTAGTTGATTATGCCATTGATATGAGTATTCGTGAGACCTAAATGTTATTGTGAATATGGTTAGTTCATAATCTTTGCTGAAAACTTCAATGCTGGCTTTACATATTTGCAACAACAAGATCAAACAGAGTTTGTAAAATATTTTCTTTATCACTTTCAGTTTGTCAATTGAATTGCTTGAGGACAAGCAATGGGTTAGGCTTGGGGGAGTTGATATGTCTCCAATGTATCTACTTTTCCAAACTCTTTTGCCCTTGTTTTGAACTCCAATTTGCATGATTTGAATGGAACTAACCCGGACTAACGTTGTTTTCAGCAGAATTCCCATGGTGTTATTTTTGTGCATAAATAAAAGTTCTCCGAATGACCTGAAACTTCACGGGGATACTTTTTGGAATTAATAAAAAATATTGGTGAAAGAATCAGCCGAAGGGGGCCCACACCCTGGCCAGGAGGGTGGGGGCGCGCCCTCCTACCTCGTGGGCCCCCTGGACCTCCACCGACCTCAACTCCAACTCCACATATTCACGTTTGGGGAGAAAAAAATAAGGGAGAAGGATTCATCATGTTTTACGATATGGAGCCGCCGCCAAGCCCTGTTCTTCCTCGGGAGGGCTGATCTGAAGTCTGTACGGGGCTCCGGAGAGGGGAATCCGTCGCCATCGTCATCATCAACCATCCTCCATCACCAATTTCATGATGCTCATCGTCGTGCGTGAGTAATACCATCGTAGGATTGCTGGACGGTGATGGGTTGGATGAGATTAACCATGTAATCAAGTTAGTTTTGTTAGAGTTTGATCCCTAGTATCCATTATTTTCTAAGATGGATGTTGCTATGACTTTGCCTTGCTTAATGCTTGTCACTAGGGCCCGAGTGCCATGATTTCAGATCTGAACCTATTATGTTATCATGAATATATGTGAGTTCTTGATCCTATCTTGCAAGTCTATAGTCACCTACTATGTGTTATGATCCGGTAACCCCGAAGTGACAATAATTGGGACCACTCCCGGTGATGACCGTAGTTTGAGGAGTTCATGCATTCACTAAGTGCTAATGCTTTGGTCCGGTTATCTATTAAAAGGATGCATTAATATCCCTTAGTTTTCAATAGGACCCCACTGCCACGGGAGGATAGGACAAAAGATGTCATGCAAGTTCTTCTCCATAAGCACGTATGACTATATTTAGAATACATGCCTACATTATATTGATGAATTGGAGCTAGTCCTGTGTCACTCTATGTTATAACTGTTGCATGATGAATGTCATCCGACATAATTATCCATCATTGATCCATTGCCTACGAGCTCGTTTCATATTGATCTTTGCTAAGTTACTTCTCTGTTGCTACTGTTACGATTGCTACAAAACTGCTACTGTTAATTTTGCCACCGTTACCGTTACTTCCATACTACTTTGATTCTAAATACTTTGCTGCAGATATTAAGTCTTTCAGGTGTGGTTGAATTTACAACTCAGCTGCTAATACTTGAGAATATTCTTTGTCTCCCTTTGTGTCGAATCAATAAATTTGGGTTGAATACTCTACCCTCAAAAAATATTGCGATCCCCTATACTTATGGGTTATCAAGGAGGTGGAGGAGGATACCGACGGAGGCCTACAAGGCTTTCCCGATGGCAGGCCGGTGTCGACGGGGAGGGGGAATGGGTAAGAGGGGCGGCACGGGAGGGGAGGAAGAGGCAGCAGAGGAGAGCCGCGCTGTTTTACTCGGCGGACGAGAGAGTAAGTATAAATAGGGAAATTTTTGGGGAGGAGTAAAATTATACTCTATTAGGCCAAATTGGGGATCGGCTAGGTGCCGGTTAGTGGAGTAAAAAGTTAAATATACTCCACTAACCGGTTATAGGGGATCGGTTAGAAATGCACTAATTGAATGAAGGTTGGGACATAATTCCAGGTGATAGGTAGAAGCATTAGTCCTAACGGAGCGGTATCTCGCGATGCTCCTAATAGAACATATCCGGTATAATTAGTACTGCAAAGTTAAAAACCAGTTCGTCCTACATAGCTAATAAGTGTTAGAAAAGTGTTTTTTTTGAAAAGTTCATACTACAAATTAAACCTAGGGGAGGCCGGCTCAATCATCGATGCCGAGGTAGAACGTCTCTGCAGAATTGCGGCACGCGTGGGCATAGGCGTGATCTTCCTTTGCGGTGGCTAGACGGTCGGCGGCGCCTTCTTCACAGACCGCCACCATGCGCTCCGTGGCAAGGAGCTCCGCTTCTGTCTCCCAACACATAAGTGTGTGTGTGTGTGCGCACAGGGGCACGCGCAGAAAAAGGGCATCGTGGAGGTCGTTGAAGCCGGCCCAAGGTGCCCACCCGCCGCTGTGGGAGAGGCGGCCGTGGTCGCCCGCCTGCTTGGACCGCCATGGCTCGACAGCGGGCCGGTTGGAGTTGTAGGCCTCCGCATCGTGCCGGGCGAGCTTGCACTGCGGCGAACCATCACGACCACACCCGCGAGCAACACCGACCATGGAGGAGGAGAAAATATGGCGGATTAGAGGTGTGATTTGACGCCGAACTTAAGGGCATGGTAGCGGCGGCGTGGGAAGGTTGAGGCGGAGGAATAAGGTTTGCATCCGGTAAAAGGGAGCTGAAGCCATAGACATAGCGCCGGAGTGGTCGGTTTGCAGGCCGCATGTAAAACATTTATGGGCCAGGCTAAACTTATCGGACCTGTTCTACCCGAAAAAGGTTCCATGAAGCAAAACGACTGGAATCATATGGGAGGTGAGGTTTTGCGGGATCTGGTAGAGATGTTCTAAGCGTGCAATCTCCATCAACACGCATAAAATTCGCGTGAGTATATTATATATTTAAGTTTGTATTCTGAAAAATAGAATAACAATGACCACAAAAAATCGATGCACAACAATATGCTTTTTTAAAGCACGCCACCAGTTCGCACACATAAATGTTGTACTCCCTCCGATCCAAAATAAGTGGCACGGTTTTGAACTAAAATTGAACTAACCTTAGTTTAAACTACGACAATTGTTTTGGATCCGAGAAAATACATAATTAAAAAATATGACATCAGATGAACATGAGTAATCATGCATTCAGGGCATGTCTCAACTAATGTATAGATTAAATAAAAAAATAAGAGACCTTGCAAATTTATGTTCAATTTTTATGCTTACATATGTAGACAAAAAAAAATGTGCCCATCCAGTGAGCACATCATTCATCATATTCAACTCCATACTCTTACAACAAATCTAGAAGGATGGAAACATAAACCAACTCACACACAAAACAAGCTTAGCGCTTCACCTGCATGTTCTTGGCTTGTTCTGTATCTTCTTTGTCTTGGTTGTTGAGAGGGCCACAGTCATCTCCTTACCAAAAGCTGGCTGCACTGAGTCTTCTTGTTTGCGGGTGTTGTACGAATGGACATTGTATGGGAAAAATTAAGGGAGTATCTGGCAATTACAATATTTAGTACTCCCTCCATTGGCCGGCCGGCCAAGCCCCGCCGCGCCCGGGGATGGCGGCGGCAGGGCGGTTTCGGCCTTCCCCTTGCACCGGATCGCCCCCCCCCCCTCGGACCTCTCCTTCGCCATCGCTCCCCCGCGCCATTGCTGCCGGTGGCCTGGCTGGTGAGCCTGCGCTGCGACTGAGGTTGGGGGCGACAGGGTGGCATCGTCCCCTTCACGCTGGAGCTCCTCTCCCCCAACCTCCCCGCCTCCCCAGATCCGATCCGGCGAGCCGCCCTCCCCTCCAACTGTTGTATCCTGCCGATCCGACACGGCAGCGCGGCCGTGCCCATCGTGCTTCTCCCCCCGTCCGCCTCTTGCCCCCCCTGCTGACACAAATTCTTCTTTCTACTGTTCATTGGGGCGTGCGAGGGCTTGGGTGGAGGTGGCCGGGCTGGCCAAGGCTCGGTCTTGCCCCATTACAGACCACCCTCTGTCTCCGACGGCACCTCCTCCGAGCTACGACGCCGGCCTCTGCACGTGTGTGGTCAAGGTTCTTTTTGGCAGTGGGTTGAAGATTCGCGACGAATCCTTGCCGACACTGCCCCGGTCCCGCCTACATGGACCTGCGTTCTCTAGCATTCATGGCCTGTCGGCGTCCCCTACTGGTGCGATTCCGGCCCGACGTTCCGGTCGTTGCGTCCCCTTCTAGTGTCTTCGGTTCGCCGGTGTTCTGGCGGCTCCGCCTTCGGCAACTCGGATCTGCGTTCCCTTCCGGCTTCGGCTAGCCGGTGGCGCTGGTCACCATCCTACCCTCCGCGTCGGCTTTCTACCACGCTACCTTCCCGACCCCGTCCACCCTCGTGGCATGTCATTTTCAAAGCTCGTGTTTTTCCGGCCGCAGGTGTAGCCCCACCCCTCCCTTCAAGGATGGCACGGTCAACCAGCAATTTGTCTTCCTCATCTTCGGATCCCGATCTGGCAGATATGGGATTGCTCAGACTCAGGCCTGGTGAAATCCATGCTCAGCTTGCCGGTGCTGGCAGCGGCGACACTCACGAGTGTCGTTTCCCTTCCTAGGGCCGCTGCCATGGCCTTTATTCGTGCCCCTCTTCGAGCATCGGGGGAAACCCTATGGTTATTCAGATCAGATGGCGGCGGCGTCACGATGTAGAAACCCCTTCTTGAAGGCGCTATCTTGTTCGCTCGCAGCGTCCCCAGTGTTGGATTTGAAGATGTTTGACGTCTTGCTATTTTGTCTTGCCTCTCTGTTTAGGGTTAGTGGGTTTAGTTGTGTTCTTTCCCCCATTCGGGCTGAGCACCCCTTGTCTCTCTGCTTCTGATTCCATGATCATGCCTTCTTGTGTTCATGCCATGTGTTGTACCCCCTACTGTACTCATTCTCTTTCCTCTATAAATGAAAAGATACGCAAGCTTTGTGTATTCGCGAAAAAATGTACTCCCTCCATCCCACAATATAAGATCGTTTTGCGGGCTGTTTTAGCTTGCAAAACGATCATATATTTCGAGACGGAGGGAGTACTACATTATTTTGTTTCATTTTATATGTTGTTGGTTCTTTTGTATCTAGTAAATAAGCAAGCGATAGATGCTTTCCATGTTCCTTCTTGTCAATTCTCGTCGTCTTCTTAAGAAAAGGCAGAGCTTTTGTTGGTTGCTCGGAACAGAAAATGTTGGTCAAGTACTACTTACTGCAGTCAGTAGGCGATCAAACTGACGGATTTTTACATCCACCCAGCATCCATCTATCCACCTAGCAGAATCAGGATTACCATACTGCATACATAGAAAGCAGAATCTACTAAGTTGAGAGCTCAGTTGAGTTCATGCTTACACTACACCAGTAGACTGAAACAGTTTGGCTGCCTCCTTATCCTTCCAAGGTGCATTGTTGAAAGTGATATACACCTCTGATATCATAAGACATCTCAAATGTGCAGTTAACTATTCCAAATTAGCAAAGCTAGCTTAGCGGTCAAGTGGAGAAAAAATGATGCTCTGTTGATTCACCAGCTTGCTCAACAGAATAAACAAGTCTCTCTGCAACCAGCTGTGGTAGGTTCAGATGCTAGCTTTTAGCTATGATACGAGAACCCTGATCTCATGATCTGAATACGAATTTCGGCAATGCCACCAACATTTGCAAGGTACCGCAGCTCCAAAGTTCCTCCTGGCTTCATAAAGAACACTGAAACGCCGGAAGATTTAATACCATCTTTTGTCTTCTGTTAAGATATGTCCAGAGTTGTTTCCGCGGAACCTGCTCATAACAAAAGACCACCGGAATCTCAGATAATTTAATCCTACAACGGTAAAACCTATTCTGGGAACCTAAGATGCAAAATAAAGTCTAGGAACCACTATTTCATGATCTTATTTGCCAAAAGCATAGCACCAATGCACCATATGTTCTTCAGTTCCTTTGGAAACGAGAAAAAGAAACAGGGAAAATCTGAATATTAATGTATGTATTCCCACTTGCACTACATATTCATGGTGCGCCAGTGTAATTTCAAAGAAAAATTTGTTGTGCCAGCCAAATCATGTCGATAGAAGCAACTTAAGAATAAAGAAATCCACAAACTGTTCACATCAACATTGACAGAGAATAAGAATTCTACAAACAGTTCACCTGACATGTCCAACTCATTTCTCCAAAAAGTTAAGACCCTGGCAACACTACCAGTCTACAAACATACCACCACAAAGTACGGATCTATTTCTCAAAACATGTCAAAACCAACGAATACCAAAATTAATTGCTAAGAATTCCAACAATAGCCGTAACAAAATAACCTACGAAATTCTTTATCAGAAAGAAAGCAGATGTCTAGCCATTGGCATATTGATTCTCGAGTAGTGTTGTTCGACACATTATCTTAGGGCGCAATTATCTGTTCCTAGTTGCAACCATGCCTTTCGTGGTTCCAAAAAAAAAAAGCAAACTGGAGGTAAACGAGGGGATGCACTAGTCATATAGCAAAGATTCTCCATAGTTCAGAACTTCAAAATGGTGACAAAGGCAAGATACTAGACACCAAATGATGACAGCAGAGGTGCTTTGCTACCATCCAAATTGTTCAGTTTTACAAGCAGCACTAAGAAGACCAACTAAGAACAAAAGATAAGGTCGATATAGAATAGATACTCCAATGGCGCAGCAAACCGGCAGTGTAGAACATTAAGCATTGCATCCTACAGCCCTATGAAAAATGGAGGCTCCTGATTCGCACTGTCATCTTCTCTCATCTCATGGAACAGTGGAAGGGGAATAATGCTCTGCTGGAGGTAATGCCAGGTAACCCACAAGTAGATTTCTTGGCCATCTTCGCTTTTCACATATCCTAAAAACTTGCCATCGATGTCAAAACGCAATACACACAACCAAGTGAACTGGATCAGCATCTCACCCCCACCGAGCACAGCCATCCTAGGGACTATTGTGTCCTTTGGGTTTGGATCGACAAGCACTGATGGGTCCATCCCAGTCAAATTCATGCGATGCTTAAAAGACCAGGTTTCGGCATCGTAGTCATGTACGACCCAAACATCTATGGTGTGTTTGACACTGCTGATGCTACACAAAGCAAGAGTGTCGTCATCCATCTCCAGCAACGTCTCATGTAAGCAGTTGGGCAACCGGGCAGGGCGACACATCAACCGAAATGTTTCAGATGCTGCGTTGAACACCATTATGTAGTCGGCATCCCAGCTTTGGTGTTTTTGAAGTATCCAGTGCAGACTGCTACGGTGGTGGGCTGGTGGCAATATTGACGAACAGGGCAGACCCCTCTGCGAAAATATATTTTAGAGCATATGCACCCAGGCCCTCTCTATCTAGCCATCCATTTTTTGCTTTAAGATTCGTGCAAATATATTTCTCTTTTTTGTTTCTCCCACATAGAATATATCTTGAAGTTCAAACCTATGCGGCGTGACAAAGCTTTCTGAGTAGAATCTAGGATAAATCGTACAGATTTTTTGTCAAACATAAATATACAAAATACGTTTTGTTTGATTAAAAAATCATATTTTTAATATTTATGTCGGACAAAAAATTCTGAAAGATTTATCCTAGATTCTAGTTAGAAAGATTTGCCATCCTGCATAGGTTTGAACTTTAAGATATGTTCTATGTGGGAAAAGCAAAAAAGAGAAAATTTCATATAGAAACTTAGTTGTGTCGCACGGATCTTAAAGCAATATTGAAGAGTTAGGATAGGAGGGCCTGGGTGCATCTGCTCTAAAAATCCACGTCCGACCCCTCTGTAACGCCAGTTCCAAGGAAGGGGACGAGGATGTTGGTTGTGGGGTGCATCCTTGTCCGATGTATCTTGTACTATTGGATCCCACCGCTATGGCGTAGTAGAAAGTTTTTTCGTCTTGTGCGTTGCTAGAGACCCAAAGCACTCGGTACTCTCCTCCCGATGGTTCGTGCCGATAGAAGCCGACAATCCGGGGGTAAAAACCCTGTTGGGCTTGAGGCTTGGCTAGGGGAGCACACTTGCGAATGACCGGGTTGCAGATGAAGTACTGAGACACCACGGATCCGTGGGAGACGACGAGGAGGCCATCAAGGGAAGCGTGGAGTGTATCGTGGTAGTAGGTCTGGATCTGGATGACAGGGCAGAGCTGTTGCTGGCTTGCACCAGCGTCAAAGGAAAACAAGAGGTGGACTTTCGGCGGCTGCGGGTCGACGACTTGGCTGAGGATCGGGAGCAAGGGCTGGCGGCGGTGGTGGTCCAGCATGAACTTGTCGGTGGAGGTGGCGCTGTGCCACCACCTGCAGACAACGCGGCAGCGGAGGATGTCCTTGGGCGGCAAGCGGATGAGAATCTCTTCCACGACGACCCACTCGGGAAGGTCGTTCAGGACGGTCGCACCTCCCGTTCCCGGCATGGTGACTGGTCGCCGGTCAGATCCGATTCCGATCCTGTTGAAAAATAAAAGGAGGAAACGTCAGGATTGTGGGTGACGGATTCTTTGGGCACGCAGAGGCGAGAGGTTTACCTGTGGCGGGACGGACGGAGGGGGGTAGCTAGTCAGGAGACGATGGCGAGCTATGGCGGCACTGCGAACCCTCCGCGGCAGCGTGCTCCATGATCGCCTCGCACACGGTCGGTTTGGGCGGCGAATCTGTGTGCGGGTCTGCCGGACTCGAG
>NC_041383.1:86470595-86485993 GCF_002162155.2 Triticum dicoccoides | reverse complement strand
GCTGTGGTTTATGGGCGTTATAATTCGGGTAGGCTCATGACCAGCGCCCTTAGTTTTTTTTTCTTTTTTGACAAATCTGGCACGTCTGGCCCTTTTCACATTGAAAGTTTGCTCGGTGGACAATGAGATAAATATTTGAATTGTTTTTTTTGTGGAAAAAAATATTTGAATTGTTAATAGTCTTCACTTGCATGAAAATCTATTTCGTCTCGACTGATTTCTGCGGACTTGTGTGTTTCTTTAGCACTAGCATATATGCCGGCTTGTGAATAATTACTTCTTTTTATGAAGTATGTGATGCACCAACCGTTGTTCAAGACGGTGTGTATACAATTGGAGCATGTGGCTACCGAGGTTTTTCTCAGTATGCATGGCAGCATAACCCACAGATTGATCCACCACCTCCTTCGACATAGGCACAGTGTCGGTCTATAGGACTTTATTGTTGCCGATTTGTCAGTTTCTATTTCATGAATTTTCGTTTTTCTTTTGGACTTGGCTGTGTGCATCTTAATTATGTTGAGGCCGGGTGTTACTCATAATATTTTGTATCCGCTTGATGCCACATTTTGAAATAATAAAAGCGCCATTTATCAAAAAAAATCCTGCTAGTATATTCTAAAATGTGTGAGTGTAAGCAATATCTTGTGAGAGGTTTAGAGAGCACACACATGTCAAGAACTACATGTATTTAAAGAAAGAACTTTAGGGGAAGGTGCCAACAACTGGTTTTTCCGTTGTCATTTTCTCATCCCATATTAGTTGAATTAGTTACTTGCTAGTCTTTTAGCATGACTTGGAGGAGCTTGCCCCACGAGCGGGGACCGGCGCGGGCGACTGGGTGCTCGTCAAATGGCTGCACCTAGGAGGGCGACGCGATACACACGTCGAAGCGTGACGCGGTGCATTGTTTTCTCCTTTTCTTTTCTTCGTGATTTGTTCACTGTTTACTGTAACTAGAACTATCAACCCAGTTCGTGATGTTTTCTTTTTAGTTCTGTTGCCTTGAGTGACTTATATGTTGTGATTCGAACTATCAACCGAATGAGAGATGCTAGACTTACAGACGTATTCTCACAGGATTTCTGTTGCGGACTCATGGAAGAGTTGTGGTTGGAGAAGATTAGGGAGGAGAGGTCCCACCAGCGAGAAACAAGGGGGTTGGTTAGCGAGAGAGCAGTCCGTACTAGAAATCCATAAGTGTTGCATTTTTGCAACCGAATTCGCCATGTGTGGAACTATAACTGTAGGTGCTTTCAACTAATTAATATTACGATGCTTTAACCATTTGACTTGCTGGAAAGAACTTACTGGAGTACGTGACAAGTAGGGGACTTGTAAAGTCATGTTGAGTACAATAAACAACAAAAATACATTATGGCAATGTCCTGGGAATGCTAGATATATTACAAAAAAAATAGTGCAATTATTGTACATAGGCATTATGAGGCAAAGCGCACGAGGTGCTTCACGAATATATGTATGTCAAGCAAAGCAGGAAATGTTGAACACTGGTGCGTGCAGAGGGAGGCATATATAATCGGTCCTCTTATGGTCGCCTTGTGGTAGGTACGTCATATGGATGTCACTATTTCCCTCGTAAACCTGCTCTACCATCGAAACGTTTCTTCGGCCTTAGCTGAAGAAGAAAAAGAATATGTTACGAGGTAGGACGTTATTGGCAACAAAAACTCATACTACTAGCTAATACGTATGAAGAGAGAGAAATACATACGTCATTGGTGTGGCCGCACTTCTTCTTGCGGCAGTTGGTAGCCCCCGGAGAAAGGCGTCCATAGCACCTGTATATGAATCAATGGGATGCGGCCGGAGAAAACTTAATTAGGACGGAGAGATGAAAAAAATCAAGCACCTATAGGCGTGTCTGTGTAGTAGTATGTATGTATATATGTACGTACATACTACACGGAAGATGTATGTAGCGGAAGATGAGAAAAATCAAGCACCTACATGTGTAGTATGTATGTATATATGTCTGGTGACTACACATGTATGTATATATGTACATACATACTACTCAACTACACATGTATGTAGCGGAGCGCAAGCGCCAGGAGGGTGGGGTTGATATAGGGGTAGCAGCTTCGTTGCCGGAAGCCGCCGCGGAGGCCGAGCACGTGGTGCAGTGTCGACTCCTTGCCGATGTCGTAGTCGGCAAGCGTCCGGCCGTCCTCCTCGTCATCTAGCTGCTTCCCGACGAAGATGAGCGACGGCAGCTGGTGCGGGTCTTGGGAGGCGGTGCCGGCGATCCCTTGTTTGTCCTCACTACCGGACTCGCGGGCTATGCCTACGGCCCAGGGCCGTCGGCATAGGTCCAATGCTGTCGGCATAGATCTATGCCTACGGCTGCCGTCAGCATAGTCCCGTCGACGTAGATCACGTCAGCGTAGATGTGTCAGACTGTCGGCGTAGTATAGCTGTCGGCATAGGTGTGTATGCCGACGGCCGAGGGGCAGCCGTCGGCATAGTTTAGCCGTCGGCGTTGTTTTCCGTCTGACAGCAACGGACGGCGCCGTCAACAACGCTGCGATTCAGGGGACGACACCTGACATATGTATGCCGAAGGCTTGGCCGTCGGCATAGATGTAGGCATACATATGCCACGTGTCATCCCCTGGCTTGTCCTGGCGGCAGCGCTATGCCTACGGCAAAGCCCATCTATGCCGACGGCTTTGCCGTACGCATATCTCTGCCACATGGCGCCTCCTGGTGACTCCTGAGCATAGATATGCCGACGGCTTTGCCGTAGGCATAGTTTTTTTTTTCTTGTTTTCTCTTTTTCAATTCATTTGACAGCATTTCAAAGCAGACTAATATGAAATTATGCAGAAATATGACAGTTCATCATCTAAACATACTCAAGTTCATCATCATCATTTAAACATAGTCAAGTTCATCATCTAAAGATCATCACCGACGAAAGTTCACGAACATAAAAGTAGTGCAAGACATGGAACATCATAAAAGTTGGATCATGAAAGGCATGGCACGACGGCCGCATGCACGAAATCATCATCGACATCAAGCAAGACCACCTCCGCCAAAACCACCACCACCACCGAGTCCACCTCCGCCAAGTCCACCTCCGCCAAAACCACCACCACCACCGAGTCCACCTCCGCCAAAACCACCACCACCAAGTCCACCTCCGCCAAAACCACCACCGCCAAGACCACCTCCGCCAAAACCGCCACCGCGACCACCATCACTCTGCCAGATCGGAGTGACTGGGGTCAACGGAGCAGGAGTCGAGCCACCAGTCCCCTACATGTTTGAGAGAAGATTCTAACGGTAAATATGACATGATAGTGTTGAATGAACGAGAACTAGTTTGTCAGTAGTTAGGCAAATGTACTAATATCACCGCATAGTGCCAGCCATTCCTCGAACGTGGGAATGTGTGGGGCGTCTCCCGCAGGTGGTGGGGGGGTCCAACTTGTGGTGGCTCCGTGTGGTTAGTCCAAGACGCCAACATAGCCTGGATGTTAGTTAAACAAGCAAATTAGAAAGTCATAAGGAATGAAAAGTGCAAATTTGAGCTTGGTTTTAAGAGGGCAAAACTAACCGCCATCACTTGATGGCTATAATCATCATTTGCCTTCACTCGTTGCAAGTACTCCCGCACCTCAATATGCCTATGCTCGAGAAAGGCCTGATATGCCTACAAAATTGAGGTTGTTTCTAAGTGGGCAGTGCTGAAAATAAACTAAGAAAGATAGAGACAAAGAAGATAAGGGGAAGTACTTACAGCACGCTGGTGGACTAAGGGAGGCTGCGAACGCCCCGTACTCTCTAATGGGCTCGGGTTGGTAGCTCGAAGCCATGTGCACGAGATCGACGGAGTGATCAAGCCATCGAAACACGGATACCGGCCATGGGACTTACCCTGGATGGCCACCACCGCCGTGTCGTCGATCTGAGACTGGGCGACCTCAGGAACGGGAACATCCGGATTCAACTTCTGATAGTTCTGAGTGTAAGACTCCAGGTGCTGCTCGGTGTTGCCGTAGTACTGGATCTCCCCCTCCTTGCGATCACTCCGCTCGCGGGCCAGCTTCCACGACTCCATGTCTGAGAGCGGCCTCTGCAACTTGTCCTCCTGCAACGTCAAACAAGAGTTAGCCATACATAAGAACATGACGGTAAAGAAGAACAAAAATGCATCATGCATATAGATATACCTTCATGGCCTTGAAGCCCCAGTGGTTCAGGTTTCCTTGACCGTGTGTCCTGTCTTTTCCACGGTTAGCCTAGGCCTTGATGCTCTTGGCAGCAAACTCTGCATCGTCACCGACCCACCTATCCACCAAACTCGCCCATCCATCATGCCTTCCATAGCACCAACGAGGAACAACCTATGCAAATTTTGGAAGCATGACATGTGAGCACAAAACATATAGTTGACTGTTGGAAACAATGAAAAGTCAGTAATAGTTACCATAATGAACTGCTCCCTGCTCATGGTAAGTTTTTGCTTCTGTGCTTGAGTTTTGGTCATCTTTTGTTGCAGGTAGATGTGGTAGTACTGCGAGACGGCAACCCAACACACCTCGTACTGCAATTGACGAGCTTTCTTCTTTGCAGCCGCAAGTAAGACCACGTCGGCTCTGGCCTTGTGCTCATCAAGAACTGTATAGAGTTGCTGCAATCATGCATAAACCAGAAGCAAACAAGGCATGAGTTGAGTGACTCAATGATAAACTATGAACGAAACTGAAGACAAGTGATTCAGAAGAGAACTTACCCAAAATTTGGTGATCACGGCCTTAGCGGCCGTCCCATACTCCGTGTTGCTGCAAGCCTCGTAGTGGGCCCAGCTTGTGGCCAAAACACGCAGCTGCGGGTCCCTGTCTAGCCGCGGGCAGAATAGGCCAGGCCAAAACTTCTTCAACAGGACGGTGATAAGGTCGTTCGGTTTACGGCCCTTTCCGCGAAGGATCCAGTTACTGCAAAAGAATCAAAGGATTTCCATGTGTACAATAAGAAAATGTTGTCATGTGTTGAAAATATGATTGAGATGCACTTACTCTGTCCCCGCAGGTTCAATGAGCCACTTGTGCGCCTCGATAGAAGGTGGTGTAGGTACTCCGGCAGTACCACGTAGCCACCCCTGCGGAGCACCCGGTGGCAAGTCACCCCACAACTCGGGGTCAACCTCCCCTCCACCCTCCTCGCCCTCCTCCTCACCCTCCTCCTCGGCCTCCTCCTCCTTGGCCTCCTCCTCCTCACCCTCCTCCTCCTCACCCTCCTCCTCCTTGCCATCAGGAACATACTCCTCCTCCTCAGACTCAGAAGCTGCCTCAGCATAGGAGGGCATCAAAGAAGACCCTCCTATTTCAGACACGGCCCGGAGTTTTTTGGCCCGGTTGCCTTTCCCCCTACCTCCTCGTCCTCTAGGGGCTCTCCCCCCACCCCCTCCTCCTCTAGGGTCTCCTCCCCCGACCCCTCCACCTCCCTGTGAGGTTCCGTCCTCGCATAGTCACCAGGGAACCTTGTGGGCTCGTCCACTCCGAGTAACAGTTGCAGGTACAGGTTATGCGATGATCTTGACGCGAGAGCGATGTTACTTGTTCTTCTTCTGCTTCTTCTTCGATCAGGGTATAGGTTCCAGGTCGGCAGCCTGGGCTAGCAGGGTGGATGTCGTTTGAGTTTCTGTTTGTGTTTCATCTGTAGTCGGATGTTGATCTTATGTATGATGATGTTGTATTCGTGTGGCATTGTATGCCTCTTGTAAGTATCCCCATCTATTATGTAATGTTAATGTAATGATATCCACCTTGCAAAAGCGTTTCAATATGCGGTTCTATCCTTGGTGGGACCTTCGAGTCTCTTTAGGATAGTATCACATATCGGGCGTGACAAGTTGGTCCTCCTTTGAGTTTACTGAGGAAACTGGTGCCGCTGGACTTGCCCATGATTAGCAAACCTGCATTGAGAAGAGAATAAACAATTAGTAAGGATATAAAAAAACAAGCATATAGGAAAGACATTAATAATAGAAGAGCACATTAAACATACTATTGTAATGATCATTAAAAGAACTTACATTTTCTAGAACCCATATGAATCATCACTATTGTAATCTATTTGTCGACCGGTCTCATCATCACTATCCCGCATATCTTCTTCGTTGTCTGACGGAGGTGGAGGCTCTTCCTCATCGTCAGTGTCAGCATCTTCATTTAACTTTTCAAGCATAATTATGTCTCTTTGATTCACAACTGCCTCACCATCAATCCATGCGCCGTCGTTGTTTAGGTCCAGGTCAACATAACCCAAGTCATCATCCTCCTTGTTTCGGACCACGTCATCTTGTTCCTCTTGAAAGAACACTCCCTCATATGTCATGGGGTTTATGTTGTAGTAATCATCATCGTTCGGGTCCGGTAGCTTACCATGTGGCGACACCTTGAACACAACTTCCCAACCCTTTAGGTACTCTTTCCGGCATGGGTAAGGCAGATAATATACTTGTGTGGCCTGGGTAGTGGTGATAAAGAGATCAGCTCCGGCATAGATGGTTGATGGTTTAACTTCAACTAAACCAACAGAAGGCGTATGTCTCAGACCCTTTTTGGGGTCGAACCATCGGCATTTGAACACAGTGAGACTTAGGTGTTTACGGCCACGTTTGAATGTAAGCTCGTATATTTTTCCTACCCTTCCGTAGTAATCTACTTTATTATCTCCTTCGGTGAAGACTCCGGTATTTATGGTTTTGGGATCAGGCCGACTGTTCTGGTGCTCCTCTGTATGGAAGCGATACCCATTCACATCATACTTTTGGCATGTCATGACAGTAGGGTGAAAACCCATGGAAACCCATCTCAATTCTTCATCCATTGATTCGTTCGGATCATTTCCCTACAAGTTTAATTGAAATTATAGGGTGCATGAGTTTAATTGGAAGTGTGAAATGGGTAATAGGGAAGTGTGAAAATTTACTTTCTCCATGAACCACGCAACAAAATTTTTCCTTCCATCAGCACCCTTTCGGAGAAGAGCAAGTGCCTCCGCTTTAGTAGGAGGCAGCATTCCCGTCCACTCTTCCTCAACGAATCGACTACGATAAGAAAAGCGGTATAAGAACTAGGCAAAGTGAACATAACGAATTGACTAAAAGAATGGTGCAAAGGTATTACCTCATCCACTCATCCTCAACTTCCTTGATGTTGTGCAAGATATAGAACATGACATCCTCCCACTCATCTCGTGGCATGACATAAGATGTCGAGCATCCAGCCCTGCCACCTTGCCCGATGAATAGAGGCAACTTGGGTTTATACTTGGGTTCTTCTGTATTGTATCGAGACACCTTATTGTGCAACGTGGGAACATGGTCCGGATAGTAGGCTGTCCTGAGGTCTACCACCTCCTCTAGGATAACTGCCTCAGCTATGGAAGCTTCAATCTTAGCTTTGTTTCCACATTTCTGTCTCAGATGCTAGTTCTGTCTCTCAGGGCTGTACTACCAATGATTCTGCACAGGGGCCCCCAACAATACCTCATTCGCGAGGTGCAAAATGAGTTGTGTCATCGGAGTAAAGAAGCCTGGCGGGAAGATCTTCTCTAGCTTGCATATCAACTCCGGCGCCTTCTTATGCATTTCTTTTATCTTCTCAGGACATACTTCTTTAGCACAAAGCGTGCGGAAGAAATGGCTTAACTCCGCAAGCACACGCCAGACACGCTCGGGAACATAGCCCCGAACCATCACTGGCATAATCCGCTCAATCCATACATGATAGTCATGACTCTTGAGCCCGGTCACTCTGCCCATTGAAAGATTGACCCCCTTACTTATATTCGACGCATAACCATCAGTGAACTTCACGACGTGTTTCAGCCACTTGAATGCCTCCATCTTATGATCCTTTTTAAGTACGAAGTCAGCATCTGGCTTGAACCAAGATTTTCGACTGCCTGTGGGAGGCTGCATGTGAAGAGGTGGTCTATCACAAATATTCTGTTGATCGACTCTAGCATTAACATTATCCTTTGTCTTATCAGGAATGTTGAGGATCGTGTGAAAAAGGGACTCTGCGACATTCTTTTCATTGTGCATCATGTCGATGTTGTATGGAAGTTTGAGGTCCTTAAAATAGGGAAGCTACGTGAAGGGGGTAACGTGAGTCCAGTTGTGCGTCTCACCATATCCTTCAAAACATTTTCCCTTTACCTTTTCCTTTGCCCTCGTCTTCTCCTGTGGCTTTGCCTTTGCCTTTGCCTTTGCCTTTGCCTTTCCCTTCACCGACAGGCTTAAGAGCTTTCAGCTGAGCAAGCACATCCGCACCAGAAAACGTTGGAATCTCGTTTACTTCATGGACAACTTTGCCTTTTGTGAAGTTCTTCTTGTCTTCCCTATTAGGATGGTCTGGAGGGAGAAACTGTCGATGCAGGTCAAAGGCAACATACTTGCCACCCTTCTTCAGCCAAATGAAAATCAAGGCCTGCATGCACACTGGGCAAGGCATCTTTCCACTTGTACACCATCCACAGAACAGGGCATAGCCGGGAAAGTCATGCATGCAATACTGTAGCCAAGCTTTCATCAAGAAATTTTCTGCAGATGTCGGTCATATGTCAACCTCGGGAAGTACCAAGAATGGTGCAAATCATCCACCAACGGCTGCATAAACACACTCAAATTCTTCCCCGAATATTCAGGCCCTGGAATTATAAGCGACAGGAACATGGTCTTGCGTTGCATTATGGCGTCGGGAGGGAGATTGAGCGGAATAACAAATACGGGCCAACAGCTGTATGGATTAGACGACATACCATATGGATTGAACCCATCACCTGTTATAGCAATTCTGACATTCCCAGCCTCGGCTGCTTCCTCCGGGTACTCTATATCGAATGACTTCCACTACAGGAATCAGCTACTTTGCGATCTGCCACGGCGGACGGCAAAGGCATGGATAGCGGACGGCAAAGGTCTTTGCCGTCCGCGGCAGACGGCAAAAGTGGACGGCAAAGTACGGGACGGCTAAGAGCTACGTTGTCGACTGCTTCGGGCGGCTAACGGCAAAGGGGCCTTTGCCATCAGCAGCGGATGGCAAAGAATGTTGATGGCAATAAATGCGCTATTACTCCGTTAGGTGGTTAACAAAAGGCCTTTGCCGTCTGCCGCTGACGGCAAACTTCGGAAGGCCTTTGCCGTCCGCCGAGTGATGTCAGCTGACGTCACTACACGGTAGGCCTTTGTCGTCCGCCGCTGTAGGCAAAGTTTTTTTTCTCTTTGCTGTCAGCCACTATAGGCAAACTGACCAAATTGGTTAGCCTCCCAGGAAGAACAGTTGCCTGCCACGTGTCCTCTTTGCTGTCCGCTGCTGATGGCAAAGAGCCCGTTGCCGTCGGTGGCAGACGGCAAAGAGCCTGCATATTGTCTCTTTTCTGTTTTTTTTAATCCAACAATTTTCACAACAAGTATATATGACATATATAGATATATTTCACAGGGCTATTTAACAACACATAAGTTTCATCGTACATACATATATAGTTCCATCCATTCATACATAGCAAGTTGCACATACACATAAGTTGCAACCATTAGGAAGTTGCACATACATATTACAATGCAAAGTTTCATCAAGATAGCAAGTTCCATCGTAGCAAGCTAGAAGAATACTAGAAGAGAATGAAATAAAAAACAAGCACTCCATCATAGCAAGCTAGCTTCCGAGAAGTGAATGAAATCTGCAAAATGGCAAATAAGAAAGTTAGGAAAAGGTTACTAGAAGAAGAAGACTAGAAGAAGAAGCACGCCATCGTTTGTGAGGTAACTTAGGTGAAATGGATCGTTTATGAGCTAACTTAGGTAAAATGCATCATTTTAGAGCTAACGTAGGTAAAATGGATCGTTTATGAGTTAACTAAGCTAATTATGCCGTTTTTTACATAATTAAGGTAAGTACATGTCATTATTGAGAAAACCTAGTTAACTAAGCATATTATAACTAACTTAGGTCATTTTGGAGGAAACAAAGCTAAGTATATATCGTTTTAGAGCTAACTTAGGTAAAATGGCTGGTTTTGGAGGTCAGTAAGCTTATTAAGTCATTTGGCAGGAAAAGAAGCTAACTCTAGGTCATTAAGGTAAGCATATTGGATGAAATAAAGCTAAGTCTAGGTCTTTATGCATTTGTTGAGCAAAAAACTAGAGAAACTTACCTTGATCATGGAGGTGTGGGAGCGGGCTGGCTCATGCCAGTAGCTGGAGAAGGATCGTGTGATGCTTGTGTGGAGTTACGGCACCAAAGATCATTTCCAATGTTTCGTTAGCATGATGACACTCAAATGTTAATACTAGCAAGTAACGTCCATTCAAATTAAACTCATCGTGGTCTCAGGAGCAATCTCTGGATCAATGGCTATGGAGCCACGGGACCTCCCGCCACTAGATATCATCACCTGCTCTGGATTGTAGGGAATCTGGCTCGGGTTAAACTCCTCCCCTTTCCTCGCCTTCCCCTTGACTTGCTTGTAAGAGTCAGTGTGGGCCATGGCATACAGGTCGTACCCCTCTGGCACCTTATCCGTCTTATTGTAGCATGCCTGAAACAGAGAAACAAAGTAAATTAGTAATTAAAGGGCTCAAGCTAGCATGATGAATGAATTGCATTAATCATGAAGCAAACCACATACCCAATTCCGCCCGAACTGATATAAGCTGGAGCTACCTTGATGGTGTGGCACACCTTCAATTTGGGCACGTTTGTCCTTGGCCTCAGTCGGCTCCCCTTCCATCTTTCAACACCTGCCATGACAAAGAGTAAACGAAATTAGTACAACATAAAAAAAATACCGACATGAATAATAATATGTATATCACTTAAGTGTATCATCATCAAGTACAACATAAAAAAATTGAATACCTGACACTACTAATAATCTAGATCAGTATCATCAATAAATGCATAATCATCATCATCACTATAATCAATGACGGGCTCATTGGGTTCAGTGGCATCAACATGTGGAAGGCCACCTTTACGTAATCGGTCAAGCATTGAGAGGTCGTCCGCAGCAGTAACCTCTTCTTGTTCCGGCTCTTCTTGTTCCTCCTCTGGGGTTATGTGGGATTCACTCTCGCTGTCTACTTCAATGTTTTGGGGTGAAGTATACCGGTTCTTGAAATGCTTTTTGGAAAGACGTGTCTCTTGGAAGAATTCTCCTTCATATGTGTCTGGGTTATAGTCTTCATAATCCTCTTCCTTTGGGGGAGATAGTCTAGCATGTGGCGGCACTTCATAAACGACATCCCAACCTTTCAGATTTGGATTAGTTTGGTAGGCCCAGGGTAGATAGAATACTTGGGTCGCCTGTTGAGCCGTAATATAGACATCAGGAACATCTAAATGGGTGCTTTGGTTGATTTCAACTAGCCCTATATGTTCATGAGTCCTTCTAGTCTCCTTCGGCTGAAACCAATAACATTTGAAGACTACGACATTCGGTGGGTTTTCACCATAGAATAGAAGTTCATAAATTGGTTCAACTCTCCCATAATACTTGGTACCTCCTTCGCCGATAGCAGATACACAACAATTTGTAGACTTTCGGTCGGCCATAGATAGCTCTTTGCCATAGGTACGAAAACGATAACCGTTGATGTCGTATTTGTAAAATGAACGGACCTTATAGTCAAAACCTTTAGCGACTTGTCTCAATTCGGCATCCATAGACTCTGAATTAGCCTACAAGTTTAATATGAAAGGATTGTTGAGTTACGCACAAATTAGCGAATGAAATGAAATTGTCTAATAGAATTTACCGTTTGTTTGAACCAAGAGATGAAACCGGGATAGCCGCCTCCTTGCTTTGCGAGAAGCTCATACTCTTCGACGGAATCCTTTTGGATCACCGCTCCATATGAGAATAGGGCGACGTATCGACTGTATGAAATATCCAGGAATAAGAGCAGTTCAAACGGAAATAGAAGTTGCTAAACAATGTACCGAGAGCTTACTCGATGTACGGCCGCACTTCTATCAGGTTGTTGAAGATATACAATGAAATGGTACGCCATTCTTCGTTATCCAAAGATACTGGATTTGAAACACTGGCTGGTGCGAGATTCCCTTTGAATAGGCTGAGGTTGGATCCACCCTTTTTAGGCTCGTCAGCATTGTACCGAGGCTTCGAATTATGCAAATGACGATTTTTGGTTTTGTAGTGTGCTGTCACGAAGTTTGGCGCCTCCTTAGTGATGAATGCCTCAGCCATAGACGCTTCAATTCTACGTTTATTTTTACATTTTTCTCGAAGCGTCTTCTGCATCCTCTCAGTTGGGTAGCACCAACGATTTTGCACGGGCCCCCCCAATCTTGCCTCGGTCGGGAGATGCAAAATCAAATGCTGCATTGGATTAAAGAAGCCCGGTGGAAAGATCTTCTCTAACTTGCAGATCAACTCTGGTGCCAACTCTTCCATTTCTTCTAGCACGCAAGGCGATGGTTCTTTCGCACAAAGAACACGGAAGAAATAGCTGAGTTCTGCCAGTACTAGCCATTCATCCTCAGGGATTAAGCCACGCAACATCACCGGCATTACCCACTCAATCCATATGTGCCAATCATGACTCTTGAGACCAAATATCTTCAATTTATCAAGACTCGCTCCCCTCTTTAGATTTGCTGCATACCCATCGGGGAACATCAACTGCATTTTCACCCACAAGATAATTTCCCTCATAGCTGGCCTTCCATGATTGAACCATGCCTTTGGCTTCGTCCAGTTCTGCTTTCCTTTCGGTTCTTTCATGTTTTGTAACGGCCTATCACATAGCGCCTCCAGATCGACTCTAGCCTTAGTATTATCCTTTGACTTCCCATCTATGCCGAAAATGTACCAAAAAGTGCCTCAGCGATATTCTTCTCAGTGTGCATCACGTTGATGTTGTGTGGGCAAAGGAGGTCTTTGAAGTAAGGCAGATCCCATAAGCATGTTTTGTGAGTCCAGGTGTGCTCAGAATTATACCCCTTGAAGTACCCTGGACGCTCTGGATCTGGCTCGAGAGCGTTTAACTGATCCAGGGTCTGTTGGCCTGTCAACGCAGGTGGTGCAGAGTTTTTTACAACTCTGCCTCTGATGAAGTTCTTCTTGTCTTTCCTGAACTTATGGCGAGGATCCAGGAACTGTCTATGCATGTCGAAGCAAGAAAACTTGCAACCGGCCTGAAGCCAACGAAACTCAAGAGCTCCCTTACATGTGGGGCACGGGAACCTCCCATGCACACACCAGCCAATGAATAGCGCATACGCCGGCAAGTCATGCGTCGAGTACATGTACCAGACACGCATTATGAAGTTTCGTTTGCTATAGGCGTCGTATGTCTTGAACCCATTATCCCAGGCTTCTTGCAATTCGTCCTTAAGCGGCTGCATGTACACATTCATATTTTTCCCCGGATAGTTGGGCCCTGGGATTATCAACGTCAGGAAAATGTTCTTTCTTTGCATAATCTGTCCGGGGGGAGATTGAGTGGAAAGACAAATACGGGCCAACAACTGTATTGGGCTGCCGTCATACCAAACACACTGAACCCATCGGTGCTGATGCTGACTCGAGGATGCCTTGGATCTGCCGCTTTGTCAGCATGTAATTCATCAAACTTTTTCCACACAACACCATCCGATGTGTGTACCATCATCAGATTCCCATCTGCATCTAGTTTGGTTCTTTTGCCTGTTTTGTGCCATGTCATCTGTCTGGCCGTCTCTTCAACCATGAAAAGACGTTGAAGTCTTGGTACGATTGGCATATACCGAAGAACACTAACAGGGATTTTGATCTATGTCTTCTCACCCATACCGTTATCTACCACAATATACCTGAAAGACTTGCAGATGGGACAATAGTTCAAGTCCGCATAGTCAAGCCTAAATAAGGCACATCCTTTCTCACAGGCATGTATCTTCTCATAGGGCATCTTCAGTGCACGGAGGATTTTGTCCGACTGGTACAGGTTTGCAGGCATTACATGGCCTTTGGGTAGAAAGCGTCCAAATATTGTCATAATTGCGTCATAGCATTCTCTGCCCAAGTTGAACTGAGCCTTCAAAGCCATTACTTGTGAGATGGCATCCAACTAACAAAGCTCAGTGTGCTCGTGGAGCGGACGTTTTGATGACTCCAACATTTCATTGAAGGCCTTTGCAGATTCCTCCATCTCCTCGTCCGAATCCCGAGCATCAACATAGTCTTGCACCATGTTTTCCATCCCGGTACCATGCTCGCCGGTGCGACGATGATCCACCTCAGCTCGGTCACGTTGGGCAGACTCACCATGAAATGTCCACACCGTATAATCGGGCGTAAAACCATTCTTCTATAGGTGTTTACCCATTTCAGCCTCTGTCCTCTTTTCCCAATTGCCGCATCGGAAATAGGGGCACCAAGTTTTCCTCTGGCCATTTGCAAATGCGGCTTGCACAAACCCCTTGGTTTTTGTGAACCATTCAGCGCTCCATTTGTTCTGACCAGTGTGACCGGTATACATCCACGCACGATCACTCATCTTGACTTTCAGAGCTACTGGACACACAACAATTATATATATAATTCACCATGTATATATTCATCAGTTGATCTACTTTGTCAATTTTATTACGTCCATGCAACCTACACTCTAATAGGTAATGATAGGTCCTAATCCCACCCGAGTATGTGTAGATTGGGTTCATTTTCCCATGCTATGCTCCGGATCCGACGCAAAATTTTGGCAGCACCTCCCCGCTGTTCTCCTGATACACGTCTCTGCAATAAACAGAGAGGATGTGTACCCGGAGAACAACAGGGGAGGCACTGACGAAATTTATGCGTCGGATCCGGAGCAAAGCATATGGGAAAATGAACCCAATCTACACATACTCGGGCTGTCCATGGATAGCGTTGGACAATTCGAAAGAATCAAGGTTATAAATATGCAAATGCATGCATATTTATAACTATGACACTTTCGAACGGGAGACACATATTGGTTACGCATAATGATGATTCAAGACACATATATAGCTAGCTATCAAGTTTCATCGGCACGAACACCCGAACAGAGAAAAAAATTAATGGGGGAGGAGGACATGTCATTTGTGCTCACCCACGAACGAAGGGGCAGAGCTCGTCAAACGCACGGCGAGGTCATCAAACACCAAACCTCGCAGCGGTGAAACAACTGCACATTTAAATCAACCCGATCAACACAATTATATATGATGTTTTTCATAACAAAATCGAAAAATATAGGACCTAACTAATAATTCACAAATATAAGACCCTGTCGGCCTCGGGGGGTCGGGTGTCGGGGTGTCTGGGTGTCGTGTCGTTGTCGGGGTGTGGTGTCCGGGTCGGGGTGTCGGGGTCAGGGGTCA
>NC_041383.1:86467552-86469574 GCF_002162155.2 Triticum dicoccoides | reverse complement strand
CCAAGGGTGCGGGGGCGGGGGCGGCGTCAGGTGGCAGGGGCGGAGGTGGCAGTGGATCTAGCTAGGGGGCGTCGGGGAGGAGAGAGGAAGAGAAGGGAGAGTAATGGGCGGGGGTGGCGTCCGTTAGTTACTCGGCTCTTTGCCGTCCGCAACTCTTTGCCGTCCGCCGTTATCTCTCTTTGCCGTCCGCTGGCTGACGGCAAAGACTCGTTGCCGTCAGCTGGCTGACGGCAAAGAAACGGCTCATGGCAAAGAGGTTCTTTGCCGTCCGCCATTTCTTTTCCGTCTGCTTTATGGTAGCTAATGGCAAAGAGCTTCTTTGCCGTCCGCTAGCTGACGGCAAAGATCTGGCTGATGGCAAAGTAGTGTTCCATGCTTCACCTTCTGATGGATGTACAATTTTTTTGGATTGTACCTTTTCCCTTCCTTGTGCCACTTCATCATTTTGGCAGACTCCTCGGTGATGAAAAGGCGCTGCAGTCTTTTTATAAAATCAAGATACCGAAGAACCTTCACAGGGATTTTTAGCTGCTGCTTCTGACCATGCTTATCGACCACCTCAATATACCGAGAGGAACCGCACTTCCTACAGTAGTTGTCATCCGCATACTCATGCCTAAACAAAAGGCAATTCTTTGGCCAAACATGTATTTTCTCATAGTCCATGGAGAGCGCCTTCATGATTTTCTTCGTACCGTCCATGGTTTTCGGCAGTTCATGGCCCTCAGGTAGGCTGTTAGCCCATACTCCCAGAAATGCTTTGAAGCAACTGTTGGAAATATGCCCTAGAGGCAATAATAAAAGTATTATTATATTTCAATGTTCATGATAAATGTCTTTTATTCATGCTATAACTGTATTATCCGGAAATCGTAATACACGTGTGAATACTTAGACCACAATATGTCCCTGGTGAGCCTCTAGTTGACCAGCTCGTTGTGATCAACAGATAGTCATGGTTTCCTGACTATGGACATTGGATGTCGTTGATAACGGGATCACATCATTAGGAGAATGATGTGATGGACAAGACCCAATCCTAAGCATAGCATAAAAGATCGTGTAGTTCGTTTTGCTAGAGCTTTGCCAGTGTCAAGTATCTCTTCCTTCGACCATGAGATCGTGTAACTCCCGGATACCGTAAGAGTGCCTTGGGTGTATCAAACGTCACAACGTAACTGGGTGACTATAAAGGTGCATTACATGTATCTCCGAAAGTAGCTGTTGGGTTGACACGGATCGAGACTGGGATTTGTCACTCCGTATGACGGAGAGGTATCTCTGGGCCCACTCGGTAATGCATCATCATAATGAGCTCAATGTGACCAAGGTGTTGGACACGGGATCATGCATTACGGTACGAGTAAAGTGACTTGCCGGTAACGAGACTGAACAAGGTATTGGGATACCGACGATCGAGTCTCGGGCAAGTAACGTACCGATTGACAAAGGGAATTGCATACAGGGTTTGATCGAATCCTCGACATCGTGGTTCATCCGATGACAACATCGAGGAGCATGCGGGAGCCATCATGGGTATCCAGATCCCGCTGTTGGTTATTGACTGAGAGCGTCTCGGTCATGTCTGCATGTCTCCCGAACCCGTAGGGTCTACACACTTAAGGTTCGGTGACGCTAGGGTTATTAGGAAGACTAGTATGTGACTACCGAATGTTGTTCGGAGTCCCGGATGGGATCCTGGTCACGAGGAGATCCGGAAGGGTCCGGAGGTAAAGATTTATATATGGGAAGTTGTCAAACAGACACCGGGAAGTTTCGGGGTCATACCGGTATTGTACCGGGGCCACCGGAAGGGTTCCGGGGGTCCACCGGGAGGGGCCACCCCTCCCGAGGGGCCACATGGGCTGCGTGGGGTAGGGAGCCAGCCCTTGGTGGGCTGGCCGCACCCCCTCCCTTGGGCCCATGCGCCTAGGGTTGAGGGGGGAACCCTAGAGGGGGCGCCCCCCTTGGCTTGGGGGGCAAGCCACCCTCTCCCCTCTCCCCTAGGCCGCCGCACCCCCC
>NC_041383.1:86457780-86467537 GCF_002162155.2 Triticum dicoccoides | reverse complement strand
TGAGGGGGGAACCCTAGAGGGGGCGCCCCCTTGGCTTGGGGGGCAAGCCACCCTCTCCCCTCTCCCCTAGGCCGCCGCACCCCCCTAGATGGGTTCTAGGGGGCCGTCCCCCTTCTCCCTTCCCCCTATAAATAGAGGGGTGAGGGGAGGGCAGCCGTACCACCCTCCAAGGCGCAGCCCTCCCCTCCCCAACACCTCTCCTCCTCCGTTGTGTGCTTGGCGAAGCCCTGTCGGAGTACTGCCTCTCCACCATCACCACGCCGTCGTGCTGCCGGTGGAGCTGTCTTCCTCAACCTCTCCTTCCCCCTTGCTGGATCAAGAAGGAGGAGACGTCTCCCGTCCCGTACGTGTGTTGAACGCGGAGGTGCTGTCCGTTCAGCACTTGGTCATCGGTGATTCGAATCACGTCGAGTACGACTACATCATCACCTTGCAAGCTTCCGCACGCGATCTACAAGTGGTATGTAGACGCAAACTCTCTCTCTTGACTCGTTGCTTAGATGAACTCATAGATGGATCTTGGTGAAACCGTAGGAAAAATTTTAATTTTCTGCAACGTTCCCAACAGTGGCATCATGAGCTAGGTCTATGCGTAGTTCTCTTTGCACGAGTAGAACACAATTTTGTTGTGGGCGTGGATTTTGTCATCTTACTTGCCTCTACTAGTCTTTTCTTGCTCAACGGTATTGTGGGATGAAGCGGCCCGGACCAACCTTACACGTACGCTTACGTGAGACCGGTTCCACCGACTGACATGCACTAGTTGCATAAGGTGGCTGGCGGGTGTCTGTCTCTCCCACTTTAGTTGGAGCGGAATCGATGAACAGGGCCCTTATGAAGGGTAAATAGAAGTTGACAAAATCACGTTGTGGTGATTCGTAGGTAAGAAAACGTTCTTGCTAGAACCCAATTGCAGCCACGTAAAAGATGCAACAACAATTAGAGGACGTCTAACTTGTTTTTGCAGCGATTGATCATGTGATGTGATATGGCCAGAAGTTGTGATGAATGATGAATTGTGATGTATGAGATCATGTTCTTTGTAATAGGATTCACGACTTGTATGTCGATGAGTATGACAACCGGCAGGAGCCATAGGAGTTGTCTTTATTTTTTTGTATGACCTGCGTGTCATTGAATAACGCCATGTAAACTACTTTACTTTATTGCTAAACGTTAGTCATAGAAGTAGAAGTAGTCGTTGGCGTGACAACTTCATGAAGACACGATGATGGAGATCATGATGATGGAGATCATGGTGTCAAGCCGGTGACAAGATGATCATGGAGCCCCGAAGATGAAGATCAATGGAGCTATATGATATTGGCCATATCATGTCACAACTATATAATTGCATGTGATGTTTATTATGTATTATGCATCTTGTTTACTTAGGACGACGGTAGTAAATAAGATGATCCCTTATAAAATTTCAAGAAGTGTTCTCCCCTAACTGTGCACCGTTGCTACAGTTCGTCGCTTCTAAGCACCACGTGATGATCGGGTGTGATGGATTCTTACGTTCACATACAACGGGTGTAAGACAGTTTTACACAGCGAAAACACTTAGGGTTAACTTGACGAGCCTAGCATGTGCAGACATGGCCTCGGAACACGGAGACCGAAAGGTCGAACACGAATCGTATGGAAGATACGATCAACATGAGAATGTTCACCGACGATGACTAGTCCGTCTCATGTGATGATCGGACACGGGCTAGTCGACTCGGATCGTGTAACACTTAGATGACTAGAGGGATGTCTAATCTAAGTGGGAGTTCATAATTTGATTAGAACTTTATTATCATGAACTTAGTCTAAAACCTTTGCAAATATGTCTTGTAGATCAATGGCCAACGCTAATGTCAACATGAACTTCAACGCGTTCCTAGAGAAAACCAAGCTAAAAGATGATGGCAGCAACTATACGGACTGGGTCCGGAACCTGAGGATCATCCTCATAGCTGCCAGGAAACAATATGTCCTAGAAGGACCGCTAGGTGACGCTCCCGTCCCAGAGAACCAAGACATTATGAATGCTTAGCAGTCTCGTGCTGATGATTACTCCCTCGTTCAATGCGGCATGCTTTACAGCTTAGAACCGGGGCTCCAAAAGCGTTTTGAGCACCACGGAGCATATGAGATGTTCGAAGAGCTGAAACTAGTTTTTCAAGCTCATGCCCGGGTCGAGAGATATGATGTCTCCGACAAGTTCTACAGTTGTAAGATGGAGGAAAACAGTTCTGTCAGTGAGCACATCCTCAAGATGTCTGGGTTGCACAACCGTATGACCCAGCTGAACATTAACCTCCCAGATGAGGCGGTCAATTACAGAATCCTCCAGTCGCTCCCACCAAGCTACAAGAGCTTTGTGATGAACTACAACATGCAGGGGATGGAAAAGACCATTCCTGAAGTGTTCTCGATGCTGAAGTCAGCAGAGGCTGAAATCAAGAAAGAACATCAAGTGTTGATGGTCAATAAGACCACTAAGTTCAAGAAGGGCAAGGGTAAGAAGAACTTCAAGAAGGACGGCAAAGATGTTGCCGCGCCTGGTAAGCCAGTTACCGGGAAGAAGTCAAAGAATGGACCCAAGCCTGAGACTGAGTGCTTTTATTGCAAGGGGAAGGGTCACTGGAAGCGGAACTGCCCCAAATACTTAGCGGATAAGAAGGCCGGCAACACCAAAGGTATATTTGATATACATGTGATTGATGTGTACCTTACCAATACTCGTAATAACTCCTGGGTATTTGATACCGGTACCGTTGCTCATATTTGTAACTCACAGCAGGAGCTGCGGAATAAACGGAGACTGGCGAAGGACGAGGTGACGATGCACGTCGGGAATGGTTCCAGAGTCGATGTGATCGCCGTCGGCACGCTGCCTCTACATTTACCTACGGGATTAGTTTTGAACCTTAATAATTGTTATTTAGTGCCAAGTTTGAGCATGAACATTGTATCTGGATCTCGTTTAATACGAGATGGCTACTCATTTAAGTCTGAGAATAATGGTTGTTCGATTTATATGAGAGATATGTTTTATGGTCATGCTCCGATGGTCAATGGTTTATTCTTAATGAATCTCGAGCGTAATATTACACATTTTTATAGTGTAGATGCCAAAAGATTTAAAGTTGATAACGATAGTCCCACATACTTGTGGCACTGCCGCCTTGGTCACATTGGTGTCAAGCACATGAAGAAGCTCCATGCCGATGGACTTTTAGAGTCTCTTGATTATGAATCGTTTGACACATGCGAACCATGCCTTTTGGGCAAAATGACCAAGACTCCGTTCTCCGGAACAATGGAGCGAGCAACCAACTTGTTGGAAATCATACATACCGATGTGTGCGGTCCAATGAGCGTTGAGGCTCGCGGAGGATATCGTTATGTTCTCACTCTCACAGATGACTTGAGTAGATATGGGTATGTCTACTTAATGAAACACAAGTCTGAGACCTTTGAAAAGTTCAAGGAATTTCAGAATGAGGTAGAGAATCAACGTGACCGAAAGATAAAATTCTTACGATCAGATCGTGGAGGAGAATACTTAAGTCACGAATTTGGTACACACTTAAGGAAATGTGGAATCGTTTCACAGCTCACGCCGCCTGGAACACCTCAGCGAAACGGTGTGTCCGAACGTCGTAATCGCACCCTATTGGATATGGTGCGGTCTATGATGTCTCTTACCGATTTACCGCTATCATTTTGGGGATACGCTCTAGAGACAGCTACATTCACTTTAAATAGGGCACCGTCTAAATCCATTGAGACGAGACCGTATGAATTATGGTTTGGAAAGAAACCTAAGCTGTCGTTTCTAAAAGTTTGGGGATGCGATGCTTACGTCAAGAAACTTCAACCTGAAAAGCTCGAACCCAAGTCGGAAAAATGCATATTCATAGGATACCCTAAGGAAACTGTCGGGTATACCTTCTACTTAAGATCCGAAGGCAAGATCTTTGTTGCCAAGAACGGATGCTTTCTGGAAAAAGAGTTTCTCTCGAAAGAAGTAAGTGGGAGGAAAGTAGAACTCGATGAAATACTACCTCTTGAGCGGGAAAGTGGCGCAGCGCAGGAAACCGTTCCTGTGATGCCCACACCAACTGAAGAGGAAAACAATGATGATGATCAAGGTACTTCGGATCAAGTTACTGCTGAACTTCATAGGTCCACAAGGACACGTTCCGCACCAGAGTGGTACGGCAACCTTGTCCTGGAAATCATGTTGTTAGACAACAATGAACCTTCGAACTATGAAGAAGCGATGGCGGGCCCGGATTCCAAAAAATGGCTTGAAGCCATGAAATCCGAGATAGAATCCATGTATGAAAACAAAGTATGGACTTTGACAGACTTGCCCGATGATCGGCGAGCAATAGAAAACAAATGGATCTTTAAGAAGAAGACGGACGCGGATGGTAATGTTACAATCTATAAGGCTCGACTTGTCGCTAAGGGTTATCGACCAGTTCAAGGGATTGACTACGACGAGACTTTCTCTCCCGTAGCGAAGCTGAAGTCCGTCTGAATCATGTTAGCAATTGCCGCATACTATGATTATGAGATATGGCAAATGGACGTCAAAACGGCATTCCTTAACGGGCATCTTAAGGAAGAACTGTATATGATGCAGCCGGAAGGTTTTGTCGATCCTCGGAACGCTAACAAAGTATGCAAGCTCCAGCGATCCATTTATGGACTGGTGCAAGCATCTCGGAGTTGGAACATTCGCTTTGATGAGATGATCAAAGCGTTTGGGTTTATGCAGACTTATGGAGAAGCCTGCGTTTACAAGAAAGTGAGTGGGAGCTCTGTAGCATTTCTCATATTATATGTAGATGACATACTCTTGATGGGAAATAATATAGAATTTCTGGACAGCATTAAGGCCTACTTGAATAAGTGTTTTTCAATGAAGGACCTTGGAGAAGCTGCTTATATATTAGGCATCAAGATCTATAGAGATAGATCGAGACGCCTCATAGGTCTTTCACAAGGCACATACCTTGATAAGATTTTGAAGAGGTTCAAAATGGATCAGTCCAAGAAGGGGTTCTTGCCTATGTTACAAGGTGTGAGATTGCGCTCGGCTCAGTCACCGACCACGGCAAAAGATAAAGAAGAGATGAGTGTCATCCCCTATGCTTCAGCCATAGGATCTATTATGTATGCCATGCTGTGTACCAGACCCGATGTAAACCTTGCCGTAAGTTTGGTAGCAAGATACCAAAGTAATCCCGGCAAGGAACACTGGACAGCGGTCAAGAATATCCTGAAGTACCTGAAAAGGACGAAGGACATGTTTCTCGTTTATGGAAGAGATGAAGAGCTCGTCGTAAAGGGTTACGTCGACGCTAGCTTCGACTCAGATCTGGATGACTCTAAGTCACAAACCGGATACGTGTATATGTTGAATGGTGGAGCAGTAAGCTGGTGCAGCTGCAAGCAGAGCGTCGTGGCGGGATCTACGTGTGAAGCGGAGTACATGGCAGCCTCGGAGGCAGCGCATGAACCGATTTGGCTGAAGGAGTTCATCACCGACCTAGGAGTCATACCCAATGCGTCGGGGCCGATCAAACTCTTCTGTGACAACACTGGAGCTATTGCCCTCGCCAAGGAGCCCAGGTTTCACAAGAAGACCAGGCACATCAAGCGTCGTTTCAACTCCATCCGTGAAAATGTTCAAGATGGAGACATAGAGATTTGCAAAGTGCACACGGATCTGAATGTCGCAGATCCGCTGACTAAACCTCTCTCGCGTGCAAAACATGATCAACACCAGAACTCTATGGGTGTTTGATTCATCACAATGTAACTAGATTGGTGACTCTAGTGCAAGTGGGAGACTGTTGGAAATATGCCCTAGAGGCAATAATAAAAGTATTATTATATTTCAATGTTCATGATAAATGTCTTTTATTCATGCTATAACTGTATTATCCGGAAATCGTAATACACGTGTGAATACTTAGACCACAATATGTCCCTGGTGAGCCTCTAGTTGACCAGCTCGTTGTGATCAACAGATAGTCATTGTTTCCTGACTATGGACATTGGATGTCGTTGATAACGGGATCACATCATTAGGAGAATGATGTGATGGACAAGACCCATTCTTAAGCATAGCATAAAAGATCGTGTAGTTCGTTTTGCTAGAGCTTTGCCAGTGTCAAGTATCTCTTCCTTCGACCATGAGATCGTGTAACTCCCGGATACCGTAAGAGTGCCTTGGGTGTATCAAACGTCACAACGTAACTGGGTGACTATAAAGGTGCATTACAGGTATCTCCGAAAGTAGCTGTTGGGTTGACACGGATCGAGACTGGGATTTGTCACTCCGTATGACGGAGAGGTATCTCTGGGCCCACTCGGTAATGCATCATCATAATGAGCTCAATGTGACCAAGGTGTTGGACACGGGATCATGCATTACGGTACGAGTAAAGTGACTTGCCGGTAACGAGACTGAACAAGGTATTGGGATACCGACGATCGAGTCTCGGGCAAGTAACGTACCGATTGACAAAGGGAATTGCATACAGGGTTTGATCGAATCCTCGACATCATGGTTCACCCGATGACAACATCGAGGAGCATGCGGGAGCCATCATGGGTATCCAGATCCCGCTGTTGGTTATTGACTGAGAGCGTCTCGATCATGTCTGCATGTCTCCCGAACCCGTAGGGTCTACACACTTAAGGTTCGGTGACGCTAGGGTTATTAGGAAGACTAGTATGTGACTACCGAATGTTGTTCGGAGTCCCGGATGGGATCCTGGACGTCACGAGGAGATCCGGAAGGGTCCGGAGGTAAAGATTTATATATGGGAAGTTGTAAAACAGACACCGGGAAGTTTCGGGGTCATACCGGTATTGTACCGGGGCCACCGGAAGGGTTCCGGGGGTCCACCGGGAGGGGCCACCCCTCCCGAGGGGCCAGATGGGCTGCGTGGGGCAGGGAGCCAGCCCCTGGTGGGCTGGCCGCACCCCCTCCCTTGGGCCCATGCGCCTAGGGTTGAGGGGGGAACCCTAGAGGGGGCGCCCCCTTGGCTTGGGGGGCAAGCCACCCTCTCCCCTAGGCCGCCGCACCCCCCCCCCCTAGATGGGTTCTAGGGGGCCGGCCCCCTTCTCCCTTCCCCCTATAAATAGAGGGGTGAGGAGGGCAGCCGTACCACCCTCCAAGGCGCAGCCCTCCCCTCCCCAACACCTCTCCTCCTCCGTTGTGTGCTTGGCGAAGCCCTGTCGGAGTACTGCCTCTCCACCATCACCACGCCGTCGTGCTGCCGGTGGAGCTGTCTTCCTCAACCTCTCCTTCCCCCTTGATGGATCAAGAAGGAGGAGACGTCTCCCGTCCCGTACGTGTGTTGAACGCGGAGGTGCTGTCCGTTCAGCACTTGGTCATCGGTGATTCGAATCACGTCGAGTACGACTACATCATCACCTTGCAAGCTTCTGCACGCGATCTACAAGTGGTATGTAGATGCAAACTCTCTCTCTTGACTCGTTGCTTAGATGAACTCATAGATGGATCTTGGTGAAACCGTAGGAAAAATTTTAATTTTCTGCAACGTTCCCAACAGCAACCTCGGCTACAGCCATACTCAGCCTTGACTTCCATCAGTTGCGAGATGGCATCCAGCACACACAGCTTGGCACCCTCATACAGAGGTTTCTTTGACGAGGCCAAGATTTCCAGGAAGGCCTTTGCAGTTTCCTCCGTCTCCACCGGTTCATTCGCTGAATGTGACGGAGGTGTCGGCTGTGCAGCAAAGACATCATCTAGCATGTCTCTAACCCCATCGTCCTCATAACCAGCGACGCGTTGTCGTATCACATCCTCTCTACCACGGTCCCGCTAGGCAAAGTTTATCGGCATATTAAAGTTGGGCATAAATCCATTCGTGCGAAGGTGCTTAGTCATCTCACTCTTATCTCTGCGGATACGTCTCTTACATTTGGCACATGGGCATTCTGGCACCATCCTCATTGGATTACGAAATATCTCTTTCAAAAACACATCAGTTTTCTCGACCCACTCTGTTGTTACTTGATTTCGACGGAAAAACCCACTATACATCCACTGATTATCTATCATCTCTGCTTTATTGGAAGCCATACAACAAAATTAAGGATTCATTTAAATTACTCACATCAATATTTTATTTTGTAGAGTGTTGACGAGAAACGACATTTAATCCACCTACATCTCTAATTGGTAAAGATGGGTCCTAATCCCACCCGAGAATGTGTAGATTGAGTACGTTGTCCATGCTCTACCCCATTCCGAGACAAAATTTCGGCAGCACCTCCCCGCTGTTCTCCAAATACACGTCTCGGCAAAATGCCGAGAGAATGTGCATCCAGAGAACAACAGGGAGGCGCCGCCGAAATCTTGTCTCGGAACGGGGTAGAGCATGAACAACGTACCCAATATACACTTCCTCGGGCTGTCCGTGGAAAGCACTGGACAATGCGAAAGAGCTGCGGTGATAAATATGCAATTGAATGCATATTTATCGATGCAACCCTTTCGGACGGGAGACATCTAGGTTACGCGACTTCATGTGAAAATTTAATCTAGTGACATGGAAAAAAAGTGGACGAGGTCATGGAATTGTTACTCACCCTCCAATGTAGAGGATGTAGTTGATCAAAGGAGGGACGATCGTGGACAAACACCTCCAACGTCGACGATCACTCCACGAAGATGGAACACCACAAATCCTGTTAATTCCACCGAGTGATAAAAATTTAGGTCATCACCTCACATTAAGCATTGACACAACATTATGAATGAACATGAAACAACATGTCAAATTGTAAAAAAAAGCTTCATTAAGTATTTAGCAAACCAAATAGGGAGGGACTTTTTTGGGACACGCCGAGCATCGCGGGTCAACCCGACGCTCGACCCGAGAGGATGGACCAGATCCCCAATAGTAGCAGCCTGATGAAACCACTTTGTTCATTTAGAAAAAAAGGAAACGTCTAGCGGCTGCCGGCGGCACCATCATCCCTCCCCTCTCCTTTGGTTTAACCGACGGTCCACCAAGACCGGGCGCAGCGACGAAGCCCGCCCAGCTCATCGACGGCCCCATCTTCTTTAACTCCGCCTGCAGTTTGTGCGCCAAGGTGTGCAGGCGGCGGCCGGGTTTACCAAATTTCCTAATTCCTCTGCATTAACTACTTTCTCCTTCTTCCTCCCCGTCGTCGGTTAGTTCACACCCTTTCGAATAATCAAACTCTAAACCCGTTCCTACTCCATTCCCTCTCTCCCCCATTCTTTCTCTCTTATAAAAAAACAAACGGAGCTCGTTCATACTCCATTATCTCCCCTCGCTCTTCTCTATACATGCACATATTGAAAAACTTGACCAATATCATCTATCCATATTGAGCAATATCTAAGTGTCCAAATTCACAAAATTGAGCAATATCCATCAATGCATCAATCTATCACAAACTTCACCATCAATCTGTACATGCATGCATATATCCATTCATCATATATCCATCTATGCAAAAAAAACAGTAACAAAATGCAAAAAAATGAAAAAAAATCTCACCTTGGCCGCCGGTGCAGCGGGCAGTAGGGAGGTCGGGGGGCAGCCGCCGGGGAAGGGTGGATGGGGCCGGCCGGGGTGCAGCAGGGCGTCGGCGGAGGGGCGCAACAGGGCAAGGCATCGGCGAAGGATGGACGGGGCCGGTCGGGGACGGGTGTGGACGGCGCCGGCGAGAGGTG
>NC_041383.1:86455908-86456860 GCF_002162155.2 Triticum dicoccoides | reverse complement strand
CCGAACCCCGGAGACGCGTGCCGCCTCTTCGGACATGCCACCACACCATCCCGCATGTATGAGGGGCCGGTGCGACGCTCTGGTGGCATTGCTACCCCCCCTAGGGCCCCCGTCCCGCCTAACCCTGGAGCGGTTGACCAAGAGATCTAGCCCTTTGACTTTCCACGGACGGGCTTTGAATAGTGGACCTCTCCACCCGGTTGTGTCAGGTCAGCTCAAAGGGACACCTGGGAGCAACATCCGAGCCAAACCGACTCCTACATCCCCTCTGTGTAGACCCGATGCGTCCGTTTTCCCCCTCCTGGTGCCGGTGGCGGCGCCGTACGTTAGGGGGGGCATGCCCCGGAGATGCGTGCCGGGCGTTTGCAACCGCCACAACACTTCCAGACTTGTGAGAGGCCACCTACGCAAGATTTGACGGCATGCTAGCCCCCGGAGGCCGCCGGCCACAGTCATAGACGCGCGAAGAGCAATCCGCGTAGAGGGAAGTGTTCAGATACTTCTCCATCACGAAAAATTATGAAAAATTACCATCGGTCCTATTGCACATGTGCCCACGTCATGTAAAAACTCATGAGTTTATCGTGCTCCGAGTATTTAATAATATTCACGCCGCATCATTACCGCAGAACGTCTACTACCGTGTCATCGCCGTCCGTGAGTGGGACCACACCCCGGAGACGCGTGCCGCCTCTTCGGACATGCCACCACACCACCCCGCATGTATGAGGGCCCGGTGTGACGTTCCGGTTGCATTGCTACCCCCAGGGCCCCCGTCCCGCCAAACCCTATAGCGTTTGACCACGGGATCTAGCCCTTTGACTTTGCGCGGACGGGATTTGACAAGTGGACCTCTCCACCCGGTTGTGTTAGGTCAACCCATAGGAACACTTTGGAGCAACATCCGGGCCAGACCACAGCAAGATCCCCTCCGTGTAGACCCGACGCGTCC